>NC_084754.1:22030268-22105268 GCF_033978785.1 Entelurus aequoreus
GGCTATGGAACGCCTCCACCTTGGAAGTCTGGTGTTCACCCGACAGCATGGCGATATCTTTTAGCAGGGACTTGTTGTTGACCACCTCCTCCAGTTTCACTGCTGAGCGTGAACCTAAACATAAATTTAAAATAGAACAACGTTTCTACAAAAATGTTCCAGTCAACTTAAACTGGTTATTTACTTACAAGTTTATCTGAATTTTTTGACTTTCAAAAGATGTGCAGGAAAATACTGCTAGTCCCTCACTGCTTTCGGGCAACTTATTTGCCTACTCACTTTGTTTGAGCCATTTCTTTTGCCGTTGCAGTTGTCCATGAGTACAAATTGGGAAGAGGTCGCCATGGTCCTTGTGGATGTTCTGAATGTGTCGCTCCACAGACTTCCACTTGGCAACCAGAAGTTCCCCCTCTCCAGGCGGTGTAGACACTGCTGCCCAGTAGAGGTGGTTGATTATACTTTGCACCCAGGGCTTCAGGTCTTCACAGTCCTTATGCTTGGCGATGGCCTTCAGTTTCTTTCCGATGGCTACAAACAGAAAAAAACAGAAATTTGTGGATTAAATACAATATCGCATTCATCTGATCACTGATATGTACACACTACTTCACAACTTGTCATGCATACAAATAATCCAACTAACATTTTGCAACATGCCAGATGTCATAGCAGTGCCGTGTATTGGGCATGTTTTCACGAATCCATTTAGCGATCTGTCTGTGTCTGTCTGTCACCAGCACCCCGACATCCAGGTCCCAGCTGATCAGCAGTTCCACCATCCTCTTCAGTCCTTCCATCTCCATATGGTAGCTGCCAAGACATTCGTTGCTCTGAAATATATATAACAGAAAAGGAATGAGCAAAGAAAAAAATGAAAAAGGGGCTTAGTATACATTGAAATGGTTAATGTTATTAGACAAATTTACTAGGATAATTCTGGAAAATCCCTTATCTGCTTATTGTGTTACTAGTGTTTTAGTGAGATTATATGGTCGTACCTGTACAACCTGAAGGTCGAGAACCACATTGGCCACAAGCTCCATTGTGGTGTAGGTACCGAACTTGGCGCTGTGTCCCGGACTGTCTGCTCGCCCATCACCACCAAGGACGAGGGGTCGGCCTTCCACCTGCAGCATGGTGAGGTGCGTCCGTTGCTGTTCCTCCCACACCTTTTTGATGGCTGGCTGCAGGATGAGCTCCTGGTGGTTGAAAAATGTCCTCTTCACATACGTGACCACTCCGATGCTGTTCAGCACTTGCAACACCTTGCCAGAAGATGCCCCAGCGAAGAGGATGCCAGCAGACAGCAGGATGTTGCCCGCGGCATAAGGGCCAATGTTTGGCTGGCTGCTCCAACTACTCCTCTGGTCACATGATGCACATTGAAGAGTCATGGTCAGCTGTGTACCGTTCGAATCCCAAGAAGGGCTTATGTCCTGGCTGCCACAGACTGGACAGTGACACCACTTGACGAGACTCTGGAGGCACGACTCAAAGATGATGTACTTCGGTTCCTTGTGGCAGCCCTCTTCATGCATCTGGTGAGTACATGGGCGATCTGGCGACCCGTCAGATTGACACGGATCCGATGTCGTTGACTCACTCGGCACATAGCTGTCATCGGAAGAACCACCAACAAAAGGCGCAGTGGGACTTGATGCTGGTCCTTCATCAAACAATGCAGGAGGTGGTCGTAGCTTGGCTTGCATTCCAGACACACCTGGAGCTGCTATGTTAGTCTGCATCTCGGGGCTGTCAGATGGAGCTGCTACACTTGACAATGGGACTTCACTAACCCTGGCCGGCCGAGCTCTAACCCTCTCGAGGATATCTGGGGTCACCTGGTGTCCTAGCAATAAAATCAAGCACAAGTTGTTTTATATAATCTGTTAAAATTAAACTAGAATCACATAATAATTATTGTCTTTGAATCACCTAATTTATCTGTCTACTCTACTCTGCACAGGCAGCGTGCAATGTGTACTGTGATGTGCAGAATCATGTTCGTCACCGAAATAGACATACCCTTTGATCTATGATGTATTTTCCCTGTTTGGGTGCTCTTGCTACTGGTCATTGCTGTTGGTGCTGTCCCAATCGGTACCCAGTCCGTCTGGCATCCTTGTTCTCTTGTATTTCCCTGGAAATGGAGAAACAGCTACATGTAATATGGATACCTCATTTACATTAATTATGAATACTTTTGGATTGGGCTTGAACTGTAATCCATTTGAACATTGATTAGGAAAACAAATCGAACCTGATCTTGATCGCCCTCCTCATCAGGCAAATCTAGTGCCATTGCCATTGGTTCATCCACCGCATCCGCCACTGATGCCGTAGTCGTACTGTCCATGATCTGATCTATTGTCTGTAAATGTACAAATGTACAATACTTTATATTATTGTCTATTGTAATCTATTGACAGTATTGACACTATTGACAGTAATGTCAGTAAATGTACGATACTTTATACTGCAGAAGAACTTGACTAGAACTTGAAGCAATAATTATATGTAGACTATTTTATTGTTAATTTATTTCATTGTTCATGGAGTAGTCCAGTGGTTCTCAAATGGGGGTACGCATACCCTTGGGGATACTTGAAGGTATGCCAAGGGGTACGAGAGATTTTTTTTTAAATATTATAAAAATAGCAACAATTCAAAAATCCTTTATAAATATATTTATTGAATAATACTTCAACAAAATAAATGTTTAGAATTAAGTTCATGAATCCAGATGGATCTCTATTACAATCCCCAAAGAGGGCACTTTAAGTTGATGATTACTTCTATGTGTACAAAATATTATTTATAATTGAATCACTTTTTTATTTTTCAACAAGTTTTTAGTTATTTTTATATCTTTTTTTCCAAATAGTTCAAGAAAGACCACTACAAATTAGCAATATCTTGCACTGTTATACAATTTAATAAATCAGAAACTGATGACATAGTGCTGTATTTTTTTTCTTTTTTTCAACCAAAAATGCTTTGCTCTGATTAGGGGGTACTTGAATTAAAAAAATGTTCACAGGGGAAAATCACTGAAAAAAGGTTGAGAACCACTGGAGTAGTCTATGACTGTGTGTGTTAGTTTTGGTTGATTGATTGAGACTTTTATTAGTAGGTTGCACAGTGAAGTACATATTCTGTACAATTGACCACTAAATGGTACCACCCCAATAAGTTTTTCAACTTGTTTAAGTCGGGGTCCACTTAAATTGATTCATGATACAGATATATACTATCATATATATACTATCATCATAATACAGTCATCACACAAGATAATCACATTGAATTATTTACATTATTTACAATCCGGGGTGTGGAGGTGGGGGGGTTTCAACAATTGAGAACAAAGAAATGGATATTGGAACAGTGTAGTCTGACTATGAAAACTGGATATCAAGATTCTTACCCTCTTCCTTTCCCTTTTGGCAAATGCAGACCTCATGTGCCCAGTCTGTCCGCTTATGGAGGGGGTCGGGTGCTCCGGACTTGTCCGTGGTCTATCGAAAATAGTTGGCTTCGCACCTTTCTTCAGCACGAGTCGACGAGTGCTGATTCCCATTTCTGCCATTCGCAAGGGACCCTCTTCGAAACATGATCTTTCGAAATGTTCGCTGCATAATACACTGTACTTCGTATGTGTCGTCCAATCCAACCGTGTTCGCTTGACTTCTTTGTTCCATAGTAAAGCTTGGCCGCCATCTTTTGGGAAAAGAAACAATGAAACACCGGTTGTGTTTTGGTTTGTGTTGCTACATCCAGCAGCAACACACCGCTTCCCTACAACTCTCTTTTTTGCAGTCTCCATTGTTAATTGAACAAATTTCCAAAAGATTCACCAACACAGATGTCCTGAATACTGTGGAAATTAGCGATTAAAACAGAGCTGTTTAAATTGGGAGGGACCTATTCCAAGATGACGCGTTCAACTGCCTTCGTCACGCGCATACGTCATCATACCGCGACGTTTCAGCCGGATATTTCCCGGGAAATTTTAAATGTCACTTTATAAGTTAACCCGGCCGTATTGGCATGTGTTGCAATGTTAAGATTTCATCATTGATATATAAACTATCAGACTGCGTGGTCGGTAGTAGTGGGTTTCAGTAGGCCTTTAAGGGGAGACCGACAAAGAGGAAAGGAAGAAAACCGTGATGGTTAATGGCAAATCACATGAACCTTTACTAGGATTTATTAAGGGTAGGGAGAGAGGTGGTAGGGAAAGGCAGAAACAGATGGTAAGATTGCCTGTTTGGGTAGTGCTGGATGGACCAGATCTGCATCGGGTGCAGGAATCGCAGGGATCTAATCGTGGACTCGGATTGGAGAACCTGGAACTGTACATTAAGAGAAAGGAGAGCAACATACAGCAACAGACAGTGCTAGTCCTCGCCCGTTTGTGTGGTGCTAATTTTGTCAGATATTCATCCAGTGCAGGAATAGCTGATATCTGTTTGTGGAACGTTGTTAAAGCTAATATACACTCTTGTGTCACGCAGCTTGCGTCCCCTCTGACAGTGTCTTGATTTGTTGTAGTTCTTCCGTGGGTCTGTCGCTTGACTTGCAATTCTCTTCCAAAACACTAAGAGGCAGTGTGTCCTGAAAGAGCAACCGCATATGTCGTAGACTACCGTAGATATTTACTTTCTTGTAAAGAGTGAATAATGACAACCGCCAAATTGACATCTTTGATGGCACTGGAACTAATCATTCAAAAACATAAGTTTATTTAAATTGTACGTTTTACTCATTAACCACTCGAAAAATCATTTGTGAAGATGGACTCCTGTGAACGAGTCTCGGCAGACGGGAAAATTTGTATCACTATTCTGCCGTTAGGGGTGTGGGACAAGAGAGCTATGTAATTTAAAATAAACAAAACAGTTAAATAAGTATTATAATGACCTGCTGGTGTTAATTATGTTATTGATGTTCAGAGTTCCTATCTTCGTGAACATACTGTGCCTGAAAGATGATTGACGGAGAATGAGGAATTGTTGTTTATGAAAAAAAATGACGTGTTTGCAATATAAAAAATATGTGTCCAAATTGAACCGGTTGTTAGCACATGATTGGCAATAAACGTTAAAAAGAGTGTCATACTTTGTGCGACTTCTTCTGGAAACAACAACACAACATGCTGTAAATGACACATTCAGTAATTATTTTTAAAGCCCACTAAGATAATAAATACACAATATCAGTTTGCATGCAAACGTTCAATCACTGTTGCTTTATCGCACACAATGATTTGTGCATTTCAAGGACAAAGTCTGCTCTCCTGTGCTCAGGGACCCTCCTTAGCAAAAGCTAACCAATCCCAGCTCTGCAGTCTGTGTCGCTGCTTTTTTTTTTTAATGCATTGTGCGGTTTCTGCAAGGAAATGCCTTTAAATCAGCAGGTATTTTTTTCTTTGTTTTTATCGAATTGGGAACACATTAAGCTGGGCTTTTCCGTGTCATGTAAAGCTCTCAGTCACAGTGTTGACGTATCAATTGCAGTTTTTGATTGTGTGTTTTTTCACCATTTTTCTCCAGTGTGCCTTATCACTAATCCTTTAGGCCTGCTTTGCATGTTTTGGGTCCTTGCAGGAAAATCTTGCAATGTGACCTTTTTCCTAGTCCTCTACATCCGTCAGCTCAAAAAGCCTTTTTAGGGCAGTCTTACAAAGAAGTACAAAAGCTCTGAATTTGGCAAGTTTAAGTGGTGCCCACATTTAAAAAAAACTATCACTATCTCTACACGCACTTATGTTTAAATAATTAAAATTAAAATAAATTTTGAGAGCAAAAATCTGAAAAGTTAGTTTTTCACATAAATATCTTAAATAAGTTTAAAAAGATTCTACACACAAAATATCCTCTTCAGAATCAGCGCTCTTTGCAGTGGACATTTGTTTTTGGTCTATTTATTTTGTCAGTTAAAAGAAAAAAATAGCCCAGTTATGCGGAACACACATGTCCATTGTAGAGGACGGTTGTTCTCAAGTGGGTTTTGTCACAAAGAAAATAACATGGAAATGCTGAGGCCCACGTGAACTCCTTCACATTATGTACAAACATGCTAAAATGAAATACCTAGATTTTATTGTTTCTTTTTGAGAAATATTAACATGTCAACATGAAATCCTTCTCGAACAGTCAGTCACATTTTTATGATTTTTGGCAGTAAGATCTGCAAGTGTGAAATCCCTCCACACAAAATGTTTTTTTGCAAGGTTAATGAAACATTTTTCATCTAAATGGGAATATATGAACATTCCAACAGTCAGCATCCTAATGACAGCGGACCTTGCACAGGAAGTGATGATTTATTATGTTTGTTGGCTCTCATAAAGTCTGCCATGAGCAGAAATCAGTGATGGAAAAAAAAAAGCAAAAGTCGTAACGCGTTTTTGAAATTATATATTATATTATATATTATTATATGCTTAAAATGATCAAAATACTTAAATATTAAATGTTATTATAAATGTGCCTGTTACTACATCACATCATATATAAAACCCTAATGGAGGTGTTTGGAGGTTTTCAGGGGCTGTATCGGCAGAATTGAATGGCTCCCATAAGCTCCATTGTAAGCAGCTTTTGATAAAATGTATTTAAAATTTAGAATGCATAAAAAAATATACATCCGTCGTCATGTCTCTAATAATGATTGTGAACGATAGGCACAATTCCCAAAAAAGTGCAGTTCCCCTTTAAAACTAAACCCGAAGGTCAAAGTAAAGAATAAATCAAAGCCATTTATGCTATCACTCACAATCACCTCGAGCAGATAAGAAATTGTAAATACTTGAAAATAAATTTGATAAATAAGCATATCTAGTTTTTTTAATGAAAGGACAATGTATACACCTGTTCTGTGGGACATATCTCCTTAAAGGCCTACTAAAATGATTTTTTTTTATTTAAATGGGGATAGCAGATCCATTCTGTGTGTCATACTTGATCATTTCGCGATATTGCCATATTTTTGCTGAAAGGATTTAGTATAGAACAACGACAATAAAGTTCGCAACTTTTGGTCTCTGATAAAAAAAAGCCTTGCCCCTACCGAAAGTAGTGTGACGTAGTCAGTTGATTGCCTCCTCATATTTTCCTATTGTTTTCAATGCAGCTAGAGCGATTCGGACCGAGAAAGCGACGATTACCCCATTAATTTGAGCGAGGGTGAAAGATTTGTGGATGAGGAACGTTAGAGTGACGGACTAGAATGCAGTGCAAGACATATCTTTTTTCGCTCTGACCGTAACTTAGGTACAAGCTGGCTCATTGGATTCCACACTCTCTCCTTTTTCTATTGTGGATCACGGATTTGTATTTCAAACCACCTCGGATACTATATCCTCTTGAAAATGAGAGTCGAGAACGCGAAATGGACATTCACAGTGACTTTTATCTCCACGACAATATATCGATGAAACACTTTAGCTACGGAGCTAACGTGATAGCATCGTGCTTAACTGCATATAGAAACAAAATAAATAAATCCCTGACTGGAAGGATAGACAGAAGATCAACAATACTATTAAACCATGGACATGTAAATACACGGTTAATGCTTTCCAGCCTGTCGAAGGTTAACAATGCTGTTGCTAACGACGCCATTGAAGCTAACTTAGCTAGGGAGCTAACGTGATAGCATCGGGCTCAAATGCAGTTAGAAACAAAATACATAAACCCCTGACAGGCTGACAGGATAGACAGAAAATCAACAATACTATTAAACCATGAACATGTAAATACACGGTTAATGCTTTCCAGCTTAGCGAAGCTTAAAAATGCTGTTGACGCCGTTGAAGCTAACTTAGTAACGGGACCTCACAGAGCTATGATAAAAACATTAGCGCTCCACCTACGCCAGCCAGCCCTCATCTGCTCATCAACACCCGTGCTCACTTGCGTTCCAGCGATCGACGGAAGGACGAAGGACTTCACCACGATCATCCGTGCGGTCGGTGGCTAGCGTCGGCTAGCGCGTCTGCTATCCGAGTCAAAGTCTTCCTGGTTGTGTTGCTGTAGTCCGCCGCTAATACACCGATCCCACCTACAACTTTCTTCTTTGCAGTCTTCATTGTTCATTAAATAAATTGCAAAAGATTCACCAACACAGATGTCCAGAATACTGTGGAATTATGAGATGAAAACAGAGCTATTTTGTATTGGATTCAATGGGGTACCGATACTTCTGTTTCACTGGCTACGTCACGCGCATACGTCATCATCCAAAGGCGTTTTCAACCGGAAGTTTAGCGGGAAATTTAAAATGGCACTTTATAAGTTAACCCGTCGGTATTGGCATGTGTTGCAATGTTAAGATTTCATCATTGATATATAAACTATCAGACTGCGTGGTCGATAGTAGTGGCTTTCAGTAGGCCTTTAAATTACTTTTTTTTTTAATAAATACAATAAAAGGAAATTGGCCCCTTATGACTCCCCCATGGTAGGGGACCAGTGAACAAAAGGACCTATTGACTCACTGATATAGGCAATGCTTCATGATGAGATGCTTTTCATTCCTTGAAGCAGAATGTTTTATAAACTGCATTTTGTTAGAAGCTCAGCTGACCTTCATGTACATAAATTGCTTTATGTGGAGTCCTTCTCATGTTGCAGTAGAGGGAAATGAGGATGTTGTTATTGTGGCCGAACAATGACTCCAATTAGAAACAATAAACATGAACATACAACTTAGTAAAGAAGAGGGGAAATCAAAGTGAGCACAGGAAGACATCTGTATAATACAGTAGATCATTCAATACACGTTGGTTGGAGTAGAAAGATGGGAAGGAACCAGAGAAAGTTTATAACACACCTCAGAGTAATTAATTATTAGTAATTATTAATGCACTTGATGAACAGTAAAACATCCCACTGGTGCATGTAAACCCTTGTCATTTCACGGTATCTTTAAATTATTATTATTTATTATTGTTATACTTTGTTTTAGGGCTTGACAGAGGTACCGCATGCTCTGTCATAACTGTAAATATTTAAATGGTCGTGCGTCACGGGCAAAGTCTTTAGTTGTTTTTTATCCTGCCATGTTATTGTTTAACACTCCAGTCCATTAGGTGACAGTAATGTACTTATCAAACTGGGTAGTCCAAAAGAAAAAAAGAAAAAATTTTAAGGCTGCAGTTATCAGATATTTTAGTAATTGAGTAATCTATCTTTTAGTTTGTTCGATTAATCGAGTAATTGGATAAAACACACTTTATAGCCCCAATGCATATTTTAGGGAAAATAGTTTAAATAAAGATTGTTCTGCTTGCCCTAACTTTCATTTTTCATGAAAGCACGTCATCAACATTGAAATTACACTTTTAACATGTGTGCAATAATAACAAAAAACACTGCTGTTCACCGCCACACAGCACCCAAACACCACCGTGCTCATGTGCGCTTAATTGAAGCAGCCGTGCGGAAACTATGTGCGCACATTTATGGTTCTGTGCACTCCATGTGGTTTGGATTTGATACATTTTTATTGGTCTTACACTTTAAACGATTAATCAAAGAAACTGAATTTTTAATCAAAGCTTTTTCATAATCCGATTACCGTAATCAAGTCACTCGATTAATCGTTGCAGCCCTGCTGTATATTTAAAAAGTAAAATTTTGTAATACATATCAATTGATAGATAATCTTGATTTAGTAAAGTAAGATTGGAATGCCCATACACAACAATTTAGACAACATAATCTATGAATGCATTAAAATAATTCCCTGCATAGCGTCAAATTAGTTTAAAAAAAAAAAAAAGTCAGTCAAAACAATTTGTTCTATCCTATCTCTAGTCCATTCAATATATTTTTCTTTAACTCTTACTTTTGCAGCTTCTACTTTGTAGTTAAAAGTACAAGTACAAGACTAATGTAGACATTTAGATCAGAATCAGAAAGAAATAATAAATGTAGTATATACAAACATTAAAACGTTACCGTCTCTATATAGAGATTTAGAAACTCGCTACTGGCAGCTGTTGGTATGCAGCATTTTCTTCTTCTACCCATAGCTAAACGAGCTATCAGTCGCGCCCGAGCATACTTGCCAACACTCCCGATTTTTCCGGGAGACTCCCGAATTTCAGTGCCCCTCCCGAAAATCTCCCGGGGCAATATTCTCCCGAATTTCTCCCGGTTTTCACCCGGACAACAATATTTAGGGCGTGCCGTGTTGGCACTGCCTTTAGCGTCCTCTACAACCTGTCGACGCGTCCGCTTTTTCACCATACAAAAAGCGTGCCAGCCCAGTCACATGTTGTATGCGGCGTCTGCATACACACGAAAGTGACTGCAAGACCTACTTGATCAACAGGTCACGCTGAGGGTGGATGTATAAACAACTTTAACACTGTTACAAATATGCGCCACACTGTGAACCCACACCAAACAAGAATGACAAACACAATTCGGTAGAACATCCGCACCGTAACACAACATTAAACACAACAGAACAAATACCCAGAATACCTTGCATCCCTAACTCTTCCGGGCTGCACCCCCGCTAAGGTCTCAAGGTTGGCAAGTATGCGCCCAAGTGTTATCGGAGGCAGACAGCATTTGGTCCACCATCGCATTAAAAACAGTGTATGAGGGACAATCGGTAGAAAATGGATGAATGGATGGCTGGTATGCAAACTGAAAAGTTCTATATTAGTTAAAAACATGGACAAAACTTACTGTATCGGGAACCTGACTGTTTTAGTGCATGTAAATATACTGATAGACCTGGGCCGATATTCGATAAGACAATTAACCGGACAATAAATCAAAATGAAGTCTGTAAATTTGCCAGCCTCGATAATCGCCATGTGTATGCGCTGTTACAGATTACAAGAGAGGTCACTCTTTTGCAACCGTTTAAGCAGCTACGGGTGTTTGTACTACAAATAAACAGTAGTAATGTTAACCGCTGTAAAACTCCAGATGGTTATTACTGTATTAAATTAAAATATTCAAAAAGCTGTGATTGATAACCAATGATAAAACTATGGAGATCAACTAGCGTTAGCTTGCTCACTGTCTTAAATGCTAACATGTAAACAGGAGGCATTAACGTTTTTCTCTATTAAGAAATATAATTCCCCAATCTAAACTCGTATAAACACATAACTGTCTAAACAACTGAGCTACAGTATTCACATTAAACATAAAGGCTGTGCTGTTTTTGCACAAGTCGGACACGGACTCCGTTCAACAGGAAGTGAACTCACGCCACGTCACATAAACTGGAAGTAAAACAACTGATCACCCAATTTACATTTCTTTAAAAACATTCTAAAACATTTACAAATGGAAGAAGATAAACATATTTAAACACACAAATAATATGGCTCATATGAAGCCAGAAAAATGTTGTAGTTTCCTCTGCCAAGAAAGTATATTGTGTGGCTAGTTATTTTAGCTATTAAAAAAATACAACTTAACTTGGTTACAATATTTTAGTGTGTGTGCACTACTTTATGAGCACATTAGACAATACCACACTAATAATGATAACAGTTATAATTTTGGTGACGATAACTTTATTTTGCCATTTTTTTTAATGTTTTGGTTGTGTATATTTTAGGGTCCCCCACCCCTTCCTTAACAGAGACATAATCTATTGTATTGCTTTTGGTTGTGATTTTTATTCAGGTACAACATTTTGCTTACAGACAGAATATATTTTAGTTTTATAATTTTTTTGTTTTATTTAACAGTTTACATTTCAATTACAATGTTAAAATGTACGAGAAATACACATATTGCATTTGAAAGGCTATACTTGTATTATTATTATGTATTACCATGACATCAGTGGTTAATTAGGTCTCCAAAAAATAATGGCAATAATATTGTTTATCGGCAATAATTTGTAGGTCACTATATCAACGACAAAAATGTGTTATCGTCCCAGGCCTACATACCTAAGATTAGTGTTTTGGAGTTCACAGTTCACAGAGAAGTGTGAAAACCGAAAGCAATAATCCGCTCAATGAGTGCATACAAATGTTTTCAGTGGCATCAAAAACAAATGCAGTTTTTACTTCCCTGTATTGTGATTCCCCTCTGGGGCTACCTTCCTTTTTTGCAACAAAACATTTTCACGCTATTCCGCTCTCTATTATGTTACACAATTAATTTTCCTCCTCAGTCCTCCTGCTTCCCTGTAGTTGTCTGCACAAAAGCAGGAACTGGGACTGGGAATATTCTACTGGCACTATCTTCTTGCTCCCCTGTTGACATGATACCTATTCATAGAGAAGCACAAAACAACAATGTTATGGCCAGATGGTCCTGGCATGATTGATAAAAGCGATGACTAGACCGAATCTATTTGCTGTGAGCAACTGATAGATAGCTTGATGAAACCTTATACCAAATAACAACTGCTGTAAGGTAACTCTAGCATTGAGCATATCCTGACTATCTGTTTCCTGTTTCCTCCTTTAAAGGTAGCTAAAGAAACTTCAGCTGTCCTGCACGCCTGGAGCCATCAGGAATGTTGGGGCCAATACACCGCAGTATGCCTGGTCACATTTGACCCAAAATGGAGCTCAAAGTCTGGGTGGATGGAGTCCAAAGGGTCGTGTGTGGGGTCACTGAGGCGACCACCTGCCAGGAAGTGGTGATTGCGCTGGCACAGGCCATAGGTAACCAAGCTTTGCAAGAAATCTGAGATAAAAGCTTTCCCTGTCCCAACAAGCTGTTATAATTATTTTTCTTGAACTTTGTTAGTGAATTTAGGGACTAAATAGTCCACTTCTTGCACATTACTAATATTTAAAATGATTTATTCTAGGGGACAATACTGTACAAATCCAGCTGTCACATTTGCTTTCACTTTTTTAATTGGTTGAGTTGAAATTTGCTAAATTAGACATAGGCAGTGGCAGCTATATATTAAATGGTGCCCTATACAAAACACTCACAATTAACCTGTTTTTGTTATGTAACAGTTTGTTGTAAAATAACATGTTAGAGACATTTTGCTGCCAGCTCCCTCCTTATTTCTTTTAATTCACCAATTCCCTTCTAACACAACAAATCAAATATACGCTCCATCTACACAATTCAAACAAAAAAGCATCTCCAATACAATATATCTATCTGCCAAAAACAATAGTAATAGGATCATTTAAAAAGAAATAGAGAAACATGGTGTGTCCGAACAGGAGCCAGAAGAAGCAAAAGTTGATATTGTCCTGCCCCATCACTTAAGATAATCGGATTCTTAAAGGTGCTGTTTGCGACACCCTAACAGTAACAATTTTCAAAGCATAAAATATAAAAAGAACACCGCAGGCTCGCTTATGTTACCATTAGTGACTTAACAGAACACATTTGTTTGACAATTGTCTATATTGAATAAAATATAGACAATTGATTGGTGTTTACAGCAGTCACTCAACACTTACGCGCAGAGAGCGTGTGCACACATACAAAAACAGTCCAAGAGAAGCAACGAACAATTTGCAGTCATGTTGTTGTTATGATAGAATATACATTCAATGACAGCTAACACTAGCTATCCATCCATCCATCCATTTTCTACCGCTTGTCCCGTTCGGGGTCGCGGGGGTTGCTGGAGCCTATCTCAGCTGCATTCGGACAGAAGGCGGGGTACACCCTGGACAAGTCGCCCTTGAGATATTTTATGTTTCCTCCTCTTTTGTCGTACATTTTTCTTGTTCTTTCGAAATTCAATTAAGGTTTTTTGTTTTGTTTTGTTTTCTTAATTTAATAAATTCTACTGAGTCAACCCACAAACCAATATAAACATACTTTTATGTTTGAGCAGCGTGCATACTTGCCAACCTTGAGACCTCCGAATTCGGGAGATTGGGGGCGTGGGCGGGGTCGGGGGGCGGTGCCGGGGGGCGGGGTTAAGGGGGAGGAGTATATTTATAGCTAGAATTTACTGAAATTAAAGTATTTCTTATATATATATATATATATATATATATATATATATATATATATATATATATATATATATATATATATATATATAGTACAGTACACAGTAATGAAAACACAGTTGTTCTACTAACTGTACTGTACTTGCTGCTTACTTAAAATAAAAATAACACATACCTTTCACTATTTGAGTAGCCTTTGTTCTGCCATTTGAGTACTGGCGAGCGATCTCTGAATCCGGGAACATATCCTTCACGGATTTGTTGAAAACATCCGCAAATGAGAACGGGATGTTGCTTGCAAGGTGGTCCATGATACTGCGTTGCCGCCGCCTTGTGCTTCTCTGACCGTTCATGAGTGACTATATCCATTCGGCCACCGTGTTATGGGTTATAGATAAACCTATGGATAACAGCGACATATATAATAGTCTCCTTTTCAGGTGAGAGATGACTCTAAAGGCAGTGCCTTTCAGGCACGCCCCCAATATTGTTTGTCCCGCTGGAAATTTTGGACATTACTACTTGCCATAGTTTTGAAGCAATGCATGATGGGAATCCGGATGTTGTGTGTCAGTGTATTAACGTGCCGGCTGCCTACTTTATGGTTTATAGATAAACCTATGGATAACGGAGACATATATAATAGTCTCCTTCTCAGGTGAGAGACGATTCTAAAGGCAGTTCCTTTAAGGCACGCCCCCGATATAGTTGTCCGGCTGGAAATTCGGGAGAATAGTTGTCCCGGGAGATTTTCGGGAGAGGCACTGACATTCGTGAGTCTCCCGGAAAATTCGGGAGGGTTGGCAAGTATGGCAGCGTGATAGAGCGGCCGTGCTAGCAACATGAGGGTTCCAGATTTGATTCCAGCTTTCGCCATCCTAGTCACTTCTGTTGTGTCCTTGGGCAAGCCACTTCACCCAGTGCCACTCACACTGGTTTAAATGTAGTTTAAAGTTTTACATTTCCCAATGTAAAGCAGTTTGAGTCTCTCGAGGAAAAGCGCTATATTAAAGGCCTACTGAAATGAGTTTTTTTTATTTAAACGGGGATAGCAGATCTATTCTATGTGTCATACTTGATCATTTCGCGATATTGCCATATTTTTGCTGAAAGGATTTAGTATAGAACAACGACGATAAAGATTGCAACTTTTGGTATCTGATAAAAAAAAAAGGCTTGCCCCTACCGGAAGTAGCGTGACGTAGTCAGTTGAACATATACGCAAAGTTCCCTATTGTTTACAATGATGGCCGCATGAAGTGAGAGAGATTCGGACCGAGAAAGCGACAATTTCCCCATTAATTTGAGCGAGGATGAAAGATTTGTGGATGAGTAAAGTGCAAGTGAAGGACTAGTGGGGAGTTGAAGCTATTCAGATAGGGAAGATGCTGTGAGAGCCGGGGGTGACCTGATATTCAGCTGGGAATGACTACAACAGTAAATAAACACAAGACATATATATACTCTATTAGCCACAACACAACCAGGCTTATATTTAATATGCCACAAATTAATCCTGCATAAAAACACCTGCGTGTTTGTTACGCTAGCTCCTAGCTCCTCTGCTAGCTCCTAGCTCCATAGAACACGCCAATACAATTCAAACACCTGATCAACACACACAATCACTCAGCCCAAAAGACCGTTCACCTAACCCAAGGTTCATAAAGCGTATATATTTTTAAAAAGTTACGTACGTGACGCGCACATACGGTCAAGCTATCAAATGTTTAGCAGCCAAGGCTGCATACTCACGGTACCTGATATTCAGCTGGGAATGACTACAACAGTAAATAAACACAAGACATATATATACTCTATTAGCCACAACACAACCAGGCTTATATTTAATATGCCACAAATTAATCCTGCATAAAAACACCTGCGTGTTTGTTACGCTAGCTCCTAGCTCCTCTGCTAGCTCCTAGCTCCATAGAACACGCCAATACAATTCAAACACCTGATCAACACACACAATCACTCAGCCCAAAAGACCGTTCACCTAACCCAAGGTTCATAAAGCTTATATATTTTTAAAAAGTTACGTACATACGCAAAAAAAAGTTGCGCACACACGGTCAAGCGATCAAATGTTTAGAAGCCAAAGCTGCATACTCACAGTAGCACGTCTGCGTCTTTGTCATCCAAATCAAAGTAATCCTGGTAAGAGTCTGTGTTGTCCCAGTTCTCTACAGGCGTCTGTGTATCGAAGTCAAAAGTCCTCCTGGTTAGAGTCTCTGTTATCCGAGTTCTTCCATCTTGACTGCATCTTCCGGGAATGTAAACAAAGAAGCGCCGGCTGTGTACTGTTGTCGCTGACTACGTTCGAAAAAAACGTCCATTTCGCACCGACAACTTTCTTCTTTGCTTGCTCAGCTTCCTTCTCCATAATGCAATGAACATGATTGCAACAGATTCACGAACACAGATGTCCAGAATACTGTGGAATTATGAAATGAAAACAGAGCTTTTTCGTATTGGCTTCAATGTGGAAGGCATACCCGTGTTCGCCGGTCTACGTCACGCGCATACGTCATCCTCAGAGGCGTTTCGAACCGGAAGTTTAGCGGCAAATTTAAAATGTCACTTTATAAGTTAACCCGGCCGTATTGGCATGTGTTATAATGTTAAGATTTCATCATTGATATATAAACTATCAGACTGCGTGGTTGGTAGTAGTGGGTTTCAGTAGGCCTTTAATAAGAGAAAGAAAATAGTCGTGGTAACACAAGGCTACTTTAAATTCAATTTACCCTATATTTTTCATTTCTATCTCTGAATTCATTGCTTTAAATGTTACTTGGGCTGTTTTGAATTTCTCCAGATCCATACATTTTATGATTCGTCACTTTTTATATAAATAGTACATTTGTGTGTTTCTGATACCCAACATTGTTTATTATTCTCAGTGCTCATTTTTTATAACGTAAATTTTAAAAGGTGTTCTTGTATTATCCCAGATTTCCACACAGTAGTTAAGATATGGCAATAAGAGTGCAACACTATAGCGTTCAAAACATTTATTTTTCTAGTTAATTGTTTTTGCTTTCTTGATCTATTTTACTATTGTATGTCCTTTTCTGCAAATTAGCTGCCATACTCTGCTTACCCAAACTACCAAGAAACAAAAAGTATGGGTAATCCAGTAGTGAAATAATGTGTCATTTTACTGTGATAAAAGTATGCAAAAAAAAAATTAAGTTCACAATTACAATTACAGTTGAGAGCGTGTAACACATAAAGAATTGCCTTCTGTCCTTGAATAGATACTCTGTTCAACTAGCAAAAGGAAACTGTGTAGAATAATCATGGATGTGTGTATCATTATTTAGCCACTTAATTGCTATTCTCTGATTGACACTGTAAAATACTGACATTAACGTGTAAAATACACACATACAACAGAGAGAAATACAATACATAATAGAATTTTAAATGCATTTTGAAACACAATCTAACATCTAGTTATCTTGTTAAAAAGTCACAAAAAGCTACTCTTTTTCTTTTTTGGGCATGTCGAATTGTGCAAGTGTAACCAAAAATGTTCCTAAGTTTGAAATACACAAAAACATGACCATGCTTGAGTGAAAGCTTCATGAAAGCTTCATTTGCACTTTTTTTCAATCTATAACTTGCTATCCTATTATAGCTTTGTGAGGAACGGGAGTGCTTGGGCAGACTGTCGTGACATCACTCCCCGCAAATATAGGGTTGGAGGAGGAAAACTATGACTCATCCTCTTCTCTCCTGCCAGGCTGACGAAGCAGAGCCCCCTCCTCTGCCATTTTCCTTTTCTTTTCACACAAATGCTTTGTGAAGTGGTGTTGAAAACTCAAATTTTTCCAGACTATATTTTGTCCTGGTGGTAATGATTAAGTTAATTTAAGACCTGCAACCCTACTTACTTACTTACTTAGGCCTTTAAATTCCCTAAGGAACATAGGCCATTGATGAAACTCCTCCATCCCCTTCGGTCTTGTGCCCTCCGCTCCAGTTGTTGCCATGACAGCCCTTGCGCCTTCATCTCCTGCTCTGTGGTTCTTCTCCAGGTGGCTCTAGGCCTTCCTCTCTTCCTCTTGCCTTGTGGGTTCCATGTTAGAGCATGTTTTGTGATTTATGTATTGTGTCTACGCAGTGTGTGACCGATCCAGTTCCATTTCCTCCTCCTGATTTGTGTTTCTATTGTGTCTGTAACCCTACTTTACTATTAAACACGTGAATATTTTCTAAGCAGCTCTTTTTGTGTTGTTGACAGGTCGAACTGGGCGATACACTCTGGTAGAAAAATGGCGGGACACCGAGCGGCATCTAGTCCCTCACGAGAGCCCGGTGGCCTCTCTGAACACCTGGGGTCAATACGCAGGCGATGTCCAGCTGATCTTGCTTCGCACAGGCCCGTCCCTGACTGAACGGCCTCCCTCAGAAGGGCCCCCGCTCAGGGGGCCTGAACGTGGGTTTCATCGCCAGAGCCTGCCCCCGCTTGCAAAGCTTCACCATCCAAATGAACGCTCCCTCCGACGCCGTGAGCCCCGCCGCAAGTCCCTCACCTTTACAGGAGCGCCCCGAGGTCTAAGGGAGATTCTGGGCGGAGGTAGATCAACTGAAGCAGAAACCAAGAGGAGGTTCTACCTGGGAAACGGTGGGACTCACCATCATGCTGGAGGAGCCACTGGGACTGCATGCCATGGCCTGTGGGCCTGTCGAATGGAGGACCTGGTTCGAGTGGTGGGCCTACAGAGAGAGACACTCGGTGTGCTGGACAAGAAAATGGAGTTCTACGAAGCTGAGCTCAAAGCCTGGGCTGAGGGGCGTGGGGGGCGAGCGCCAGGGTGCAGCGGAGACTTGGGCGAGGACCTGATGGAGGAGATCCTTAAACTAGAAAAGCATCTGAGGAAGAACGACGTAGAGATGGAGGAAGAGGAGTTTTGGGCCACGGAACTGCAGATTGAGCTGGAGAGTGAGAGACAGCTGGAGGACAGGCTGCAGGAGCTGCGTGGTTGTTTGCAAGGCTGCGAAAAGGAGATTGAAGACAAGCTGGCAATGGTTCAGGTTTGCTCTCCGCAGGAGGTCTTTGTTCACATTGTTTGATTTGAGCTTTCTTTGGACACCCACGTCTTTAAGTGTTTTAGGTAATAGTATCCTTTCCCATATCAGGGTGTGGAAGCTGGTCTGGAGGAGATGCGGCTGCAAAGAGAGCATCAGGAGACCGAGTGGCTAAATGAGGCAGAGGCTCGAGCCCAGGTGCTCAGAGTTAAAGCTGAGCTGAAAGCACAAGAAAGACAAGCTGTCCAGCTGGAAAGCAGCTGCAGAGCTGTGGACAGGTCACTTGGACAAAGCAGCAAAAAATTGCAGGTGAGACAAACACATTTACATCATCACTTTAATTTGTATTTGCTAAACAAAGTACCAGAAGAAACTATGGTCAAACACATTTAGGACATAGTAGGGATGTGCGTATCGATCCTGTGGTATCGATGTATCGATACTCACACGCTACTCATTTGGCATCACTTTTCTGAAAAAGGTATCGATATAAACCAAAAAACGGCGTGTGGGGGGTGCAAGCATCACTTTCAGATGTTTTTGATGACTTACTTAACTTACTATGTGCTGGGACACCCCTGTACCTGGCAGAGTATAGAGCTGGCCCAGTCATGTAACAGGAGACAGCGAATGAGCGTTGTCAACGTGCAACACACACACAGCCAGCTGACAGCGATGCAGCCAGGCATATCCAGTGTCAGGCATTGTTTATTTTATTTTTTTACTGAATATTTTTGTTTAAATGATTATCCTAAATTCAAATAATTTCCACACAGGGGAATTTACTGTTAGTTGAAAATTGCTTGAGTATTTAAAACAAGATAAGAAAGAGATACAATTTGGAGATTCTTCATCTTTGCATTACAGTTTTATTTTTTTCCAAGAGAATCTTGAAATATATGATTGAATGTGATTTTGGTTTTAATCTGTAACATGATTTCTTACATTTCGAAAACATTAGCCTATTTCATATTTCATTAATTGCTAATTATATCACAAACTTTAAAAAATAACTGCAGCTTCTTGCGATTCGGATTTGACAGTTAATTGGAAAGCCCTAATATCTAATTATTATTATATATAATATATAATTATTATTATATATAATATTTAATTTATTTTTTATATTTATGTTATTTATTTTAATTTTACTTTTATTATATATTGACCATAATACATGTGGTATAAATGGTCTGTATTTGTCTTGTGATTTGTCTTAAATAATAATAGTAATAATATTTTTGACTGACAAAAATTGCCAATAAGAAATTAATGGTATCGGTATCGGTATCGGTATCGATGAAAATGCAAGAAAAAGTATCGGTATCGTATAGAAACCTAAAAGTGTGGTATCGCCCATCCCTAGGACATAGTCTTAAATGAGTGCTATTTAACTGGCGGCCCGACGACCAAATCCGCCCAGGAATGGGACCATACCGACCCCTGAGTTCAGATCACAACTTGGGAGACGAACATATTTGCAGCAAATTCCTAAAAACAGTGCTCCTCTTGTATAGAGGAACTTGGAACACTGTAAACACATTGGTAGATCCTTTCATTGCCATTGTTTTGGGTTATTGGGTTTTTAGCCACATAATTGAAAGGAACATAATTTACATTTTTCCCGCACCCCCAACGTGTTACAAAAAAAACAATAATAATAATAATTAAATAAATAAATTAGAAAGGGAAAACATCAAAGCACAGAGATAGATATCAACACAAAACCACATAGAGCTGCATTCGTGAATGGCCCGAGAGATACAATCAACAAGCATACAAAAGGCTCATAAACAACCCGCATTAGAATTGTGTTTCAATCAGGGTTAATTTCCATCAATATTGACCTCTTGAAGCCTAACAAGCAGAATAATATTGATGACTTCATAGATACGATGTACTGTATATGGACAAAAAGTGCAGTTACTTATGGCCATCGGGTGCCATCTTTCAAAATTCTTACATTCGTTTTTATTTTTGTATCTCTTACGCCCATAAAGTGCTATCTTGCACAATTTTCACATTTATTTTATTTATGTTATAATTTTTTCTGCCGTATTACTTTGTTTGTAATGCTTTTGTGGCATTCATATGCACATTCAATATCTACTTGAGGTCCATGAAACAAGTGATTTTATCTACTATAATGTTCCTCCTCAAAGGAAATCATTTTGAATGTGTTGTTTGTGGCTTTTTAAAAAAAATAAAACTTGGTTAAAATATTTCAGTATAAATATTTTGTGAAAATTCTGAGCACATTTAAAAATACAGCGATAATAATGATAACCGTAATAATTTTGGTCACAATAACCGTGATAAGAAATGTTCATATTGTGACATCCCTAATATATACTGTACATACATGTATGTGTGTATATATATATATATATATATATATATATATATATATATATATATATATATATATATATATATATATATATATATATATATATATATATATATATATATATATATATATATATATATATATATATATATATATATATATATATACATATGTATACATATATATATAATGTATGTGTGTGTGTGTGTGTGTTTGTGTGTGTGTGTGTGTTAGAAGCCTTTTTATCATCCATCCCTAGTCTTTGGCATTTTCCTTCAATGCGTTGAGGGCGGAAGTAGTCAGCATTTTTTCCCATACAACTAATGCTTGTTTAGTTCAAAGAGTCGGCTCTATAGGTCTTTTTTGGGTAGGGGCCGGTGTTGAACAGCTAATTGGGATCCCCACAAATGAACAGACCTCATTTGTGACTTTTTCCACCTCAAAAAGAAAAAGCTGAAACATTGGACGTTAGCAAATAAACCACCACTAATACATAAAAATAATAATAATAATAATAATAGTAATAATACATTTTATTGAATTTATTTGTTATGATGCTGTTTGATGACAGGACATGCAGCACGAGCTGGAGCAGCTGACCAAGGAGCTCAGGCAGGTAAATCTGCAGCAGTTCATCAAGCAAACTGGCTCGAGGGTCACCGTGCTCCCCGCTGAACCTGCCGAGGACGACAGTACAACCAGCACTCGCGTTATAGGTAATATCCTTCTCTCGTGCACATATAAGGGGTGGAAATTCATTTATAATGTACTCACTTATGTTCCATCAAGGATGAACGAATGAACAGTGCTTTCAACATCATATAGGCCCGTGTCTTTCCCCCTCTTAACTTAAATGTCAAACAGAGAGCAGACCTTGTGAAAATGGCGTTTAGTCAGTGATTAAAGGGTCAATTAAGTCCGACCCATCTGAATGGATGTGACCTAAAAGATGCATTGTAGTGTAATCATGTGTCAGGAGTGCAGGCAAAGGTCTGTGGGAGCTATTCACCCTGCACGTATGGTCTCCATGCCAACGGCAGGAGGAGCCGACTTCAAGTCCTTCATTCACCCTCTGTTCTTGTTCTGAGCCCCCACGACACACGTCCTCCATCGCACACTCAGCACTTTCTGGGGAGGACTCGTCTGACCAAAGCCCTGTAATTCTGCAGAACAGCTGACAAGCAGACAAAAAACATTGAATAGCATTAATCCAATAAACCACTGTTCCATCAAACTAAGAAAAGACAATGACTTTCCAGAAGAAAACGGTTGAATGACAGTTGTTTACCAAGAAGCTCTATCCGTTTTCGATATGAGCAGTGTTGGGTTAGTTACTGAAAACCAGCAACTAGTTACAGTTACTAGTTACTTTATTTCAAAAGTAACTCAGTTACTAACTCAGTTACTTACACCAAAAAGTAATGCGTTACTGTGAAAAGTAACTATTTAGTTACTTCTTCTACTTTTTTTTTTAAAAGCTCCCATTAATGCCCTTTTAGCCTTCATTTCAGTACTGTTATTGCACTGGAGAATAATACAATCTGTTGATCAACTTGACATGCATTTGCATCACTGAACTCTGCTAAGCAATGTGGTCTACATACAACACACAAAGACAAAGATGTTTCAAAGGGCCAATTTATTTCAGGTCAGAACAAATTGACAAAACTATTTTAAATAGCTGCAACATAACATACATAAGTAACAAACAGCATAATAACAACATAGCTGTAAACCTGGCTTCACCTAAGGAAGGCACACGTGACATACACAAAGCCTAACCAGGCAGATTTGAATTGTTGTTTTGGGCAGTAGACGGGATCTTTGATCCAAGACACAACTTACATTTAACTAAAATGTTATTTTCTTTGTGCTCGACAAAAGAAAAGAAGTGAGAATATCTCATACTTGCCAACCCTTCTGAATTGCAGTGCCTCTCCCCGGGACAACCATTCTCCCAAATTTCTCCCGATTTCCAGCCGGACTTCAGCCACGCCCCCTCCAGGTCCGTGCGGACCTGAGTGAGGACAGCCTGTCGTCACGTCCGCTTGGCCAACCAAAAAGTAACCACAGAACACTATACCGTATAGTGTTCTGTGTTTTTGGTTGGCCAACGGTTTACGTTGTATTGCGCACCCCCCTCCCCTCCCCATCCCACACCCACACCCACACCCAGACACACACAGAGCGCAGAGGAAGAATCAGAAGCACGTCACTGCAGCGCTGCAATAAAACACACTCAGATCTTCTGTTTCTAGCTGATACTACATAAAAAATAACGTAAAATAACGCAGTAACGCATCATGTAGTAACAGTAACCGAGTTACTGAATATAAAAAATAACGCGCTAGATTACTAGTTACCGCCGAAACTAACGGCGTTACAGTAACGCGTTACTTTGTAACGCGTTAGTCCCAACACTGGATATGAGTTATGATGTACCGGTATATGATTTTAGTGGAGAGTGAGAGGACTGATCAGAAGTCAGTCACACTCTTCTGTGGACAGTTTGGAGTCCTCAGTGAAAAATGTGTTTAAGTTCTTCACTGGATGGTTTATTAGATACATTTGGTAAATTATGATAAAGTTGATTAGGTAAATGATGATAAAGTTGGTGGTATATAATATGATTCAATAGGACTAAGAGAACATTTTATTTTTTTTAGTAAGCTCTTGATTATCTGATACATTTTCATGTCAGCTTTAATATATATTCATTTTCTATACCATTTATCCTTATTAGGGTCACAGGTCGGGGAGTCTATCCCATTTCAGACGAGAGGTGGGGTACACCTTAGACTGGTTGCCAGCAAATCCCAGGGCACATATAGACTAACAACCACTGACATTCACACCTACTTTTACAAAAAAAATGGCAGAGAGCTACTCATTTTTGTAAAGTTTATTTTATTATCTCTTTTAACCCAAATAAAGAGAATATGCTTGTTTTGCCAAAACATTAACAAAATGTTGGCGTACACAATTTACCTTTAGTATTTAAAAAATGTGTTTGTCTGTATTTTATATTTCATATTTATATTTAGTGCAGGGTTTTGCAATCACTATTTGAGCCACGTTTTTATTGTATTTTTATGACTGGTAACATTTGAATTGTACTTTATTTAGGAAGCATATCTCCAACCAAACAGTTTGGTCTGTGTTTTTTGCTCTTCTCTGCTAATTGTTTATTAAATAGAGGCATTGTGTCTGAATTGAACAGTTGTAAAAAATACTGAGCGTTTAAATTAAATATATTTTGACCACTTTGCTGGGCTACCCAAAGTCACCTGGCAAGATAATGGTAGCTCCCAAGCTATGGGTTGGAGATCCCTGAGTTAGTTTCCAATTAACCTAACATTTGCGTGGGTTCCCTCTGTCTACACCAGCTTCCTCCCACCTCCAAAGACATGCACCTGGGGATAGGTTGAGTGGCAACACTAAATGGTCCCGAGTGTGTGAATGTGAGTGTGAATGTTGTTTGTCTGTGTTGGCCCTGCAATGAGGTGGCTGGTGACTTGTCCAGGGTGTACCCCGCCTTCCGCCCGAGTGCAGCTGGGATAGGCTCCAGCACCCCCGCGACATCGAAAGGGACAAGCGATAGAAAATGGATAAATGGATGGACATGTTTTCGTTTGTGGGAGGAAGCCAATGCACCTGTAGAAAACACACACACACACACACACACACACATGCAAACTCCACACAAAGATAATTAATGGTGATTAGAATCCTTAATCTCTTCGTATTGCGGTCACCATGCGCCCATAAAAGTGCCTTAACAAAGAATCGCACTCATTGGTGACTCAGTTTTTGTACTCTTATGTATTGAATACAACTGTAAAACAATCCGCAGTGGGGCCAAACAAAATTGCAAGTGCCATCACTTTGATAAAGAAGGTGAAAAACATGATTTAATCCAGGAAATAACTGGTAGTAAAGTACAAAGGTGGAATCTGTATTAATCTCCCCTCCTCCCTCTCTGCTCGTCGCCGTCTTTGTTGACAAGAGTCGTCCATAAAAGTAAAAGTGGTGTTACAGTAAATGTTTATTTGTCCATTTCATTCGTCATTTATATGTATTTCACATTGTTTTCTGCAAGTAATACTAGAACAATGTTCCATAAAATGTGTCGTGTTCATATTTTGGGGTTTTTGAACAGATTGATTAGATTTTTATGTGGAAAATAAGCTTTTTTTTTGTATAATTCAATATTTGTCTGACCCTTCAAAACCGTACTTGTACTTGTACAGAATGTACTTGTGGATGAAGTCTTCATATGACACAAAGAAAATTAGTAAAATAGTAAAATGTACTTGTGGATGAAGTCATCATATGAAATAAAGAAACATAGTGAAAGTAAGAAACATAGTATCCATCCATCCATTTTCTAGCGCTTGTCCCTTTTGGGGTCGCGGGGGGTGCTGGAGCCTATCTCAGCTGCATTCGGGCGGAAGGTGGGGTACACCCTGGACAAGTCGCCACCTCATCGCAGGCCATCCATCCATTTTCTACCGCTTGTTCCTTTTGGGGTCGCAGGGGGTGCTGGAGCCTATCTCAGCTGCATTCGGGCGGAAGGCGTACACCCTAGACACGTCACCACCTCATCGCAGGGCCAACACAGATAGACAGACAACATTCACACTCACTTTCACACACTAGGGCCAATTAAGTGTTTCCAATCAACCTATCCCCAGGTACAGGAAGCCGGAGTACCCGGAGGGAACCCACGCAGTCACGGGGAGAACATGCAAACTCCACACAGAAATATTTGTTTACAAAATGTGTAATTGACAAAAAAATGTTTGCAAAAAAGCAAAAGTCCACTGCAGAAGACGATGGCTCTCAGGAGGATATGTTTGCTAGCATGTGAAACACAAAAAGAGGCTTAAAGAAAACTGTCCATTTGGTCTTTGGGACAATGACAGCAAAATGTAGTCTTTGTTGAGCTGACTTTGGTGAAAAACTCGGTTCCATTCCTGTTAGGCAGTAAACTGCTGCTCCTGTCTCAGTACTGTCCCTCAGTGGCACAAACATGTACATTTCCATTTTAAAATGATCTTGTTGGCATAACCCCTCTGCTGAATACACTGGAATTGTTGTGGTTCAAGCCCCCTGGACTCTGTGTTGTGTTTGCTGTAATAATGATGGACAGGAGACTTGAGTGATGTTATGCACAACGTTTACTTCTTGATGTGTAATGGAATGCGCACCGGTCAGTACAGTGAGGCTCTTTGTTGCACACTATGAAGAATAGTAAGTCACGTTAGCATTGTAGCTAATTGGCTATTCATTTCTATTAAACAGCGCTCCCCTACTCACCTCGGCCATGGCACTACTGAACTGGCAGTTGAAGTGCCAGCCCATCTTATTTATAGCCCATGTCTGAGAGGGGGCGCTATTGAGCACTCACATAAACCCTTGTTGGAAGAAGTGCAATCAAATACATACAGTAACCTGTAACATGCTTCTATTTTCAGATTTAGTTCCACTGACCGGCTCCCTGAAGCGTCACGTGACCTTGCACCAAATGTCAAGTCATCTACGGGTCTTAAATAGTCCCCTCAGCTCCGGTTTGAACCCAGAAGGCATCTATGTGTGAGACTCCACTGAACAATTGTGCTCTTCTTCTTCTTCTGCTTCTTCTCCTTCTTCTTCTTCTGAACCTTATATTTGGATATCTTTGTACGGATACCTCAGCTATGCACTGTTGTCCATTAAGACAAGCTTATGAAGACATAGTGAAGGAACAACACTGAACCTTTGTCTAGGAGGCATGCATCACTCGTTAGGACACAAAGAAGGCATGCTATTGTCCCCGAAGTTGGGACAGAGAAAAGGCATGAATAATCAATATTTCATATTGTTTCGGAAGCGTCTTTTAGTCAGTGGGGTAGCTGCTTAGTGATTACATTGCTTTCGTGCTGGTACAGTGAAACCTCAATTTACGAATTGAATTGGTTCTTGAACAGAGTTTGTGAATAGAAAAGGTTGTATAGTGAAGCACATTTCTCCATAAGAAACAATGTGAATATGAACAATCGGTTTCAGCATCGACAAAAGTCCATATTTTAGTGAAGGTTTGTACACTTTGAACACAGTGTAAAGTGCCATAGAGCAGGGGTTCTTATCCTTTTTGACCATGGTGCCCAACTTTTTCAGTACAGAGGGGTTCGGGGCCCACTCAAGTGTTGACACGTTATTATAGTAACAATTAGTAATCTTACTCTTGATTTCAATCACATTCAATACATCTAACCTGCTTAGTTTACTACCTTGTCAAATGACATGAAACCATGCGTTAATCTCAAAGCTTATTATTAATTTAACACACAAACCTTATTAGGCTTTGGTCAGGCTGATTAGAAAAATAAGTATTAACCAAATAAACTGCATAAAAAAGGGACTCGTAAATAACTGACAAAAAATAAATGTACATACAATTATGTTGTGCTATAAACTAAATTAATAATGACTACATTTATTAAATAAACTTAATAAAATTAAAGTGTCATAATATTTGCGCTTTAGAAACGTCTTTATGACTTTAGTTCCAGACTTCTTCTGTTTGTTTGAGATGGTCATTACTACCATCTTTTTCCAGAAATGTCTGGTCTTATCACAATTTAAAATTTCCTGTGGTACGAAGCCTGCTTCTACGATTCTTCCATCCTTGGGAGCGCCATTGATATACAACTCGTAAATATATATATATTTTTTTTTACACCACAGCAAATTCTTCCTTCTTTCCACGGTGGTCTGTTGTCTTTTTGGGGCTCATATTGAGTTACCAAAACATGTCAAAAGGTGAAAAAAACTAAGAAAAAGCACACACGCTATAAGGAGTTCGTAAATCGAGGTTCCACTTTACTATGATTCCAAACAATGGCCTTTATTTAAGAGTCAATGAATTACAGTATATTCATGTTGGAGTTATGAAATGAAGACATTTACTCTGTCTAATGCCTGATTTTTACCTAAATTATGTAGGATACACTTGTGTCAGTATCATTTTTTTAATCCCAGTCTGGCTCTTGCTGAAACTACGCATACATATTTAGGTTACCCTTCAGTTATTGACATATTTTTAGTATTTGACATATTCTTAGTACCCATATTTGCTTCATGAAGTCATGAAAGTTTTGTTTTTCATCCCGTGTTTTCCAATTTGTAGCCAAAGATAAAGAGGGCTGGGCACGTTATTGCCGTGTTATTATAGCCATAAACTTGTAGAGCAGTACATTGTTTATTAGTTGAAAAACATGCTATGTAGCCTCTTAATGTACATAAAGATTAGATTGTCAGCTGCTAACCCCAGCAAAAGTGCCTTAATGTATTCAGTGGTCAGAGAATGTAGACGAATGAAGCTATAGTAAGAAATATGAAGGCAGTTGTAGTAGTGTCAAGTTATTTTTATTTTTATCTGTACATGTTTTACTGAGAAGGGTTGAATGTGGGCAAGTGTTCTCCACTCTTTTACCAAATCATTTATCGTTGAAAATGGATTCATATTTAACCCATTGAAGACATTCTTTATACTGCCAATCGTCACTTTGTTTCAAATGCCATAACCAATGTATGTCCTACAATTTGTACAATTAAAATTCACTTTTCAAATATTACTTGTAAAATGGAGTGAATCGCGTCTGTCACTGATTTTTTTTGTTTTGTTTTGGAGATAAACAATGTCAACTGTACATACAAGTATTTTTAAACCCATATTGTACAGCTGTAATCTTCGAGGTGATATGAACTGCATGATTTAAATAAATACAAATACACAATTGATGCTTTGTGTGTGTTTCCATCAGCGTTGAAGACATGTTTTAACTGCGGTTCCTGCTTTGGCCGACAGATGGAGACATTTACTCATTAAAGTTGTCACACCAACACAGCACGAATAATTTAAAAATATATATTTGAATTTTATGATCATAGCTAACAGCTAACAACACTCCAAATTCAGTATTTCGTTAAATGTCAACTAGTTTAATGTTATTGCAAATATGTTATATTGACTTAACCTTCAACAATGTTTTTCAACCACATAAGAAAATGTGAACAACAATTTTAAAATAAAGAAGATGAATAATATTAACACAATGATGAAAACTAATGATGAAGAAAATACCTTCTTCGCAAAAGAGAGTTGTTGAAAAAAGTCAATAATACTACTTTTTTCTCTCCCTGGACTATTCATCTGAAATTAACTTTTCTTAGTTTATTGATTTATTGAAATTAGAGTGAAATCCTGGTTGTTATTGTTCCTTAATATTAAACAACCAAATCATCTTGTCTTCCACACTGCTTACATGTGCTGCTTTAATCACCATAAATCAATAACTAGACCAGTGATTCTGTCTCCATCTAGTGGTACGCCAAAGAATCCCTTGATTAAAGTACAGTCTTTTATTTTCCTGTATTCAGACATGGTGTTACTGTTCAAACGGTGTGCACAGTGGCCAAAAATATGTTAAACAAAACCTCTGCCTTGTTTTTAATGAATATTTAGGCCTACTACGCTTCTGTGTTTTAATGTTGCTCATTATGGCGTTGCTTGGGAGAACTTTGAGAACCACTGCTCTAGACCACATTTAAAATGTTACTGTAAAATTAATGGTACCCTGGAGGCGGCTTGTTTTTTCATCTGACTGTAATCTCTCGCCATCATGCTGCTATCACATGACTTTAGTTCAAAGCCTGGCCTTACTTTACATTCCTCAGTTATGAGCTGTCAGCTGATTGGAGCAGTAAAGTACAGTACAGTACATTTGACCTGTAATTGCTGCAAACCTTCAAATTCCTAACAGGATTTGTGCCTTGTTGAAACATGCATATTGGTGGATATAGTTTTATATTAAATGTTTTTTTTTAAATATTTTTTTCCAACACATCAGCAATAATTTATGACAGCACAACAACTGCTCAGAGAACTCTCTCTCTAAAAAAAGAAAGAAATCCAGAGACGTCTACAACATTGACATAATATATTTTATAGTACATTCACAAAAGAATATTTACAGACATACATGCCACTTTCTAGAACAGCTGAGGAAAAGAACGCCAAAAGCGATGTTTGCAAAAATACAAAGCCCATCTGTGAAAAGTTTTAAAAAGCCAAACATCACTTAACTTGCACAAATTGTTTTCTTTAACATCATGAAAGGGGGGAAAAAGCTGATGCGGAATAAGTAATAACCGCACAATGTGTGAACCCACCTAAAATCACAAGGCAGCACAAAAGTTCAAAAACAAAATCATGTGACTTTTGGTTTTGGTGGATAAGGGGGCAGGGTGGGGCCTTGGGGAGTGTAGAAGCAGAAAAAAGTGCACTTTACATCTTTCAAGAGGAACATTCCTCCTACAAACTCAAACAGCTTGGAAAATACATTCAATATCAAAGATGGATAAGGTGCTCTATCTTACATTACTTCCTGCAGGTGAAGAGGTCATCGCAACGTGGAAATATTATTAGACCTTTATGTTTGTCACTTTTTTAACAGATATGAAGCGTTGATGTGTGATGATTCTGCAACAGAGAATACATGTTGGAGGTTCCGTGAGGACCCATCTCCACATCCCTTGATGCCACTTTCATGTCCAGCTCGCAATATTTACAGTCCAGACGTTCCAAACCTGCTCTGATTTGGGTATCGCGCTCTTTCACAAAGTTTGGCATGTTTTATCAAAGAGGATAGAAAAGGAACTTCAGCGCAACGCCACGTTCACGCCAATCATGGTCGATAAGCATTCACATGAAGGAATCTATAGCAGAAGTGCAAAAGGCACACGCTTGTCAAGATGGCGCTAACACACCAGAAACACCATCGCTAATTGTGTGTGAATACTGAGAGGCGCTGCAGGCTCATGCATCACAACATAACATATATCAGTCACCAGATGCTGTGCAAGTACGCCCTCTGTAGGGTAGGGGTCCTCATTACATTTATTGTATATTTATTAGGGCTGTCATGTCCAGGGTGTACCTTCTGCCCGAGTGCAGCTGAGATAGGCTCCAGCCCCGCTGCATACCCGAGAAGGACAAGCGGTGGAAAAATGGATGGATGGAATTAGGGCAGTCGAAAATAACGAGCTACCTCATGTTATTGTTCACAAAAAATGATTGCTTTAGTCATATATAAAAATGATTGCTTTAGTCATATATATATATATATATATATATATATATATATATATATATATATATATATATATATATATATATATATATATATATATATATATATATATATATATATATATATGCAGATTAATAACACAATTACAGTTAACTGATAGACAGTGTGGGTACTCCAAAATTCACCCGGACCTTATATAAAACAGTTTTGAACAAATAAATTATTTGCATTCAAGTAACACTTTTTTTAAAAATTATTTGTATGCAAATATTGGACTCTTTTTCTATTTTTTTTTAAATTATGTAAGTCAGTTATAACCTGTAATTGAATAGGGTCATTCCAAATTCAGAAGTGTGATTTATTGTTGTTTTTCAAAAACTAATAATTTGACAGCATTTATAATACATATTTAATGGTTTCTTTAATCATATTATCTTTCACCCTAACTGGGAATTGATCCCTTGTTGAGAAAACAAGTGCCATCATTACCCATCAGCCACTTACCTCTAACTATATGATCGTCCCTCGTTAATTGCTCTTAACTGGTTCACGCAAGGTAAGAATCATTACTTTTAAATAGAATATTTTCACAGCTCGACCATAAAAAAAATCATTTTTCAACATTATGAGAGCCCTTTAGACTTAAAATAACACCCTTTAGTCTCCTTTACACTCTTTTAATCCAATGAAGTGATGCTGCCTGCAGCTGAGCCAATCAGTGGCTACCATACTGAACAACGCGCTTTGATTGGCTTGGTCTAATGGCCTGTAGTATTAAAGATTTGTAGTTTATTTAGCCATTTTTATGCTTGACAATGCTTAATTAGTGATATTTAGAAAAATATTTAAATATATATATATATAGTCGAGGTTTCCTGTGGTTTATCCGTTATACAGTGCTCAATACCGGGATAGAACGGAATGTACGTTAGGTCAGGAAAAAACACAGAGGCTATATCATCCCTACAAGACTGTTTTGCAGGTTTCTTTGCTCGTCGGGGGATTTTATTTAAAATTGTATTTTATTTAATTAATTGTATTTAAAATCCCCTGACAAGCAGGAAAACCTGCGAAACAGGCTTGTAGGGATGATATAGCCTCTGTGTTTTTTTTACAATTTTATTTAAAATTTTATTTTATTTAATTAATTTGATTTAAAATCCCCTGACGAGCAGGAAAACCTGCGAAACAGACTTGTAGGGATGATATAGCCTCTGAGTTTTTTTACAATTTTATTTAAAATTGTATTTTATTTAACTAATTTTATTCAAAATCCCTTGACGAGCAGGAAAACCTGCGAAACAGGCTTTTAGGGATGATATAGCCTCTGTGTTTTTTTACAATTTTATTTAAAATTGTATTTTATTTAAGTAATTTTATTTAAAATCCCCTGACGAGCAGGAAAACCTGCGAAACAGACTTGTAGGGATGATATAGCCTCTGTGTTTTTTTTACAATTTTATTTAAAATTTTATTTTATTTAACTAATTGTATTCAAAATCCCCTGACGAGCAGGAAAACCTGCGAAACAGGCTTGTAGGGATGATATAGCCTCTGTGTTTTTTTACAATTTTATTTAAAATTGTATTTGATTTAAGTAATTTTATTTAAAATCCCCTGACGAGCAGGAAAACCTGGGAAACAGGCTTGTAGGGATGATATAGCCTCTGTGTTTTTTGTACAATTTTATTTAAAATTGTATTTTTTTTAAAAGCCCCTGACGAGCAGGAAAACCTGTGAAACAGGCTTGTAGGGATGATATAGCCTCTGTGTTTTTTTTTACAAATGTATTTAAAATTGTATTTTATTTAATTGTATTTAAAATCCCCTGACGAGCAGGAAAACCTGCAAAACAGGCTTGTAGGGATGATATAGCGTCTGTGTTTTTTCCTGACCTAACATAAAAAAAATAAAAAATATATATATATATATATGTTAAATTAGCGTTGTGGACGATATATTTACAATAATAAGCAGGTTTTTTTGTAAAAGCTTCATGATTTCATTATTTGGGCAATTTGTGTTTGTTTACTATCACAATTGAAGACCCCTGACATATACTTAGGTATTAAACTATTTGCCCACCCAAAATATGATTACAAGTGATTCTAACTGTGACGCGTGGAGTGCGTGACTCTCAGCATCCACACAATAAAGTGTCCACAAACAGTGCGACGTCTGCCAGACAAGTTAGCTGCTTTGACAGGAAACAGGAAACTGGTCACGCAGGTCGCCCCGACTTTCTTGTGACGCGCCGCTGACGTCATCGTTACTTCCGTCACTTTCCCGGCACTCCTCGGGTGAGCTGGCCTCGGCGTCGTCGCCACACGGCGGGGGGTCCTTGCACGGGGGCGAGAAGCCCGGGAAGGCCGCCGCGGCAGCCGCCGCCTGTGCGGGGTAGAGCCACGGGAAGGGCGAGGTGAGGGCGGCCGCCGTGGGGTACACGCACTTCTCCATGGTGCTCTTGTCAAAAAAAGGCATGTAGGAGGCGGCGGCGGACGGGTTGATGAAGTAGAAAGGCATGCAAACGGGCGTCTGCTGTCCTACGCCGCTTAATCCCATCAGAGAGTTCATGAACGCCACATCCGATGATGCGTTCAAGGACCAGTTCATCTTTGCTCTCTTGGCGGGACGATCGTCTGCGAACTCCTGCTTGATCTTCTTGCTGCCTCCCTCGCACTCCTTGCCCTCGCCCTTCTCCGCCTCGCCGCCGTACCCGCTGTCCGTGTCCGTGTCGTTCTCCGTCACGTCCCCGCCCACGCCTTGGGTCCTCTGGATGACGGGGACCTGGTTGTCGGCTTTCTGGCAGTCCGCTGCTGCGCCCGACTGGACCTGGGCCAGGACTTTGTGCAGGTGCTTGACCAGTTGCGCGCAGCTCTGCTCACGCGTGGTCCAGTTCTCGAACTGACTCAGGTGCTGCAGGACCTCCTTGGCGCACGTCTGGAAGCCGGAATGGAAAGCGTCCAGGTCGGCGTGAACGGACGTCTTCTCCCCTGCAGACACACGACACCGATCAACAACCGGTAGTGGTATGCACCTTTAAGACGACCCCGAGTCACGTCACGGAGGACAACAACACGTGACCGCGCACGTGCTCGCGTGCGTGCGCCGTCACGCTCCAGCAGGACTTTTCTTACCGTTCTGCAAAGCCACGATCTTCTGGTGCTGCTGCTCCGTCACCGCGGTCAGCGCGTTTAAATGTTTCAGCGTCAATTCCAGGACGACCGCCTTCTCCAGGTGGCCCAGGGTCTGCGTCAATACCCACGCACGTCAACATCATCAATGCATTTTTTTATTTTTTATTTTTTTTAAATCTCACGTCTTACCGATAGCTTCAAATGTTCCGGAAGCAGATCCTTCAGCTGACCGATGCATTCATTGATTCGATCTCTCCTCTTCTTCTCGATTAATCGATGAGGTAACTTGTACGCGTCCTGTGGGCAGGACGATAGAAAAGTTAACCCACGGACGTTTTTTTTTTTTTTTTTTTGGAAGATTTCCACGAATAGAATAAATCATTGTATGCACCTTTCCACCATCCTCCCGCTTGATGCCGCGTTTCGGTTTGCACACGTACAAAGAAGGGTAGTCCACCCTGAAGTGGAACAACACAATTAATGTCCGCGTACATAAATAATCAATATTGACGTGCTAAAAGTTTGCAAGACTCACCCCAAAAAATCCGCGCGGTCCATGAAGTGTCTGTCGTGTAAATGTTCTATCCTTTCATCCATCTGTTTGTTGTCTCCTTCGTCGCCGCTTAAAAAAACCCCCCAAACCTTTCCTTTTAAAATTTAAAATGTTGGTAATTCCACGCGTGTCTTGTCACACTGAAGTGTGTTGCCGTCCACGTCTTGTCACAGACTGACGCGTGTCTGCGCTTCTTCACGCCGCGGACACTTGGCCGAGCCGCCGCTCACTGCGCAGGCGCGCATCAGCCCCGGGAAACGGCTTCCCACTCCTCACGTGTCCTCTCACGACACACAGGGTCCGCTAAGACCTGCTGCACGCGCCGCGCGCGGGCGTGTGCGCGCGTCCGCGTGCGCGCGTGTGCGCGTGTCACTGCAGCCAACAGCTGGAGGCTGAAGTCATTCAGATGTGATTCATCCAACAAACAAATGAGCACATGCTGGGTGACGTCATCGAGTCTCGCCTCAGGCCGCGTGTCACGTGACAAACACTGTTTAAAAATGTAAACAAAAATAAATTTGGTTTTGGTTTTCACTTTGCATTATTAATTTTTCTACTGCTTGACATCATTAGTTTAATGGAGCAGAGGGACCCGGATGTGGACATAAACTGAACTCGAAATAATGTGCGATACCGCTGATTTGCTTTCCGATTCGATACCGAGTCAAACTCCGGCTGGTATTGGCGATACCGATACTTTGTACATGTCTGCTAAAATTTAAAAAAGTTGTGTATTCCAAATAATAACATCGCATAAAGAAGACAAGACATTGATATTCAATTATTTCAAACTTGCGAGTATATTGAGGTAATAAAAGTTAAAGTACCACTGATAGTCACACACACACACACACACTAGGTGTGGTGAAATGTGTCCTCTGCATTTGACCCATCCCCTTGTTCCACCCCCTGGGAGGTGAGGGGAGCAGTGAGCAGCAGCGGTGGCCACGCTCGGGAATCATTTAAATCAGGGGTGTCCAAACTTTTTCCACTAAGGGCTGCACACTCAAAAATCAAAGCAAGCAGGGGCCATTTTGATATTTAAAATATACATTTAGGCCTCCACTCAAGCTTGATCCCGGGTACCCCAAAGGGTTTTGGTCAAAAAAATATTAAAAATGTGTCATTATTCAGTATTATTATTTTTATTATTATTTACGTTTTAAATCTCTAGATCAACATTAGGTATATTTGTCAATATAACGCTTTTAAAGATTTAAGTTGTATGCTCTTTTTGTCAAAGAAAACCCAGTTTTTTATGGAAAAAACCCCAAATTTGCAATATTTTCACCCAATAAAATTTTTAAGTGGAATATTTGACATTATATAATAAGTGGAACCTTAAAAAGGTCAATAACTCATAACACCATTGATTTTAATTCATTATTTTTTTTTTTAGCAATGACACTTAAAAACAAATCACACTAACATTATTGGGGATCCAAAAGGGTCCTACTCATTAAAGTGTTAAAAAATAAATTATACATTTTTTTTACTGTTTACTTTTAACACAATAATCTCAATAATCTCAACTTCAGATCTATCCGCCAATTATACATTTTATCGTTGTTTATGTTTTTTGTTTGTTCGTTTGAGGCCCTTCTTCAAAAAAAAACAGCTCAGTTTTTTATATGGCAAACACAAAATATGCAACATTTTCCCCAAAAAATATCTCAAAGTGGAATATTTAATGTGACGTAATTGGAGCCTTGAATAGGTCAATAATTCATAATGACATTGATTTTGATTCATTATTATTTTTTAAAGAAAGAAACAGCCTGCATGGCAGCTTTGTGTTATTAGAGTAAACATTGCAACATTTTCTTGTTACATTTCACCTGTTTGCTCTTTTTTTTACCATTTTTTATGTTTTTAATTTTTTCCAATTGTATTTTTAAAATGTGCCGTGGGGCCGTTAAAAAATTAACCTGCGGGCCGCAAACGGCCCCCGGGCGGCACTTTGAACACCCCTGATTTAAAAAAAAAAAATATATATATATGTATATATTAGGGCTGCGAATCTTTGGGTGTCCCACGATTCGATTCAATATCGATTCTTGGGGTCACGATTCGATTCAAAATCGATTTTTTTTTTTTCGATTCAACGCGATTCTCGATTCAAAAACGATATTTTCCCGATTCAAAACGATTCTCTATTCATTCAATACATATGAATTCAGCAGGATCTACCCCAGTCTGCTGACATGCAAGCAGAATAGTAGATTTTTGTAAAAAGCTTTTATAATTGTAAAGGACAATGTTTTATCAACTGATTGCAATAATGTAAATTTGTTTTAACTATTAAATGAACCAAAAATATGACTTATTTTATGTTTGTGAAAATATTGGACACAGTGTGTTGTCAAGCTTATGAGATGCGATGCAAGTGTAAGCCACTGTGACACTATTGTTCATTTTTTATTTTTTATAAATGTCTAATGATAATGTCAATGAGGGATTTTTAATCACTGCTATGTTGAAATTGTAACTAATATTGATACTGTTGTTGATAATATTCATTTTTGTTTCACTACTTTTGGTTTGTTCTGTGTCGTGTTTGTGTCTCCTCTCAATTGCTCTGTTTATTGCAGTTCTGAGTGTTGCTGGGTCGGTTTTGGTTTTGGAATTGGATTGCATTGTTATGGTATTGCTGTGTATTGTTTTGTTGGATTGATTAATAAAAATGAAAAATAAAAATAAAAATGGAAAAAAAAAATCGATTTAAAAAAAATGAGAATCGATTCTGAATCGCACAACGTGAGAATCGCGATTCGAATTCGAATAGATTTTTTCCCACACCCCTAATAAATATATATACTGTATATATATATATACAGTAGGCCCTGCGATGAGGTCGCGACTTGTCCAGGGTGTACCCCGCCTTCTGCCCGATTGTAGCTGAGATAGGCTCCAGTGACCCCCCGCGACCCCAAAAGGGACAAGCGGTACAAAATGGATGGATGGATATATATAGTATATATATGTACACTACCGTTCAAAAGTTTGGGGTCACATTGAAATGTCCTTATTTTTGAAGGAAAAGCACTGTACTTTTCAATGAAGATAACTTTAAACTAGTCTTAACTTTAAAGAAATACACTCTATACATTGCTATTGTGGTAAATGACTATTCTAGCTGCAAATGTCTGGTTTTTGGTGCAATATCTACATAGGTGTATAGAGGCCCATTTCCAGAAACTATCACTCCAGTGTTCTAATGGTACAATGTGTTTGCTCATTGGCTCAGAAGGCTAATTGATGATTAGAAAACCCTTGTGCAATCATGTTCACACATCTGAAAACAGTTTAGCTCGTTACAGAAGCTACAAAACTGACCTTCCTTTGAGCAGATTCAGTTTCTGGAGCATCACATTTGTGGGGTCAATCAAACACTCAAAATGGCCAGAAAAAGAGAACTTTCATCTGAAACTCGACAGTTTATTCTTGTTCTTAGAAATGAAGGCTATTCCACAAAATTGTTTGGGTGACCCCAAACTTTTGAACGGTAGTATATATATATATATATATATATATATATATATATATATATATATATATATATATATATATATATATATATATATATATATATATATATATATATATATATATATATATATATATATGTTTATTTGAAATAGGGACAGATACAGAAACATAGATATCTGAAACAGGTATCCAATGTATACATCATAGTGTTTGTATAGCCAAAGTTAATTTACAACACTTGTCCCCAACAACAAGAACAACAACAACACATATCCAACATCATTACAATAGGAAAATAAAAAGAATAAGGCAAAGATGAGTCAATAATAATGATAATAGTAATAATACAGACAAAGTGCAAACTAGATAAAAGCCAATAATAATAATAACACAGACAGTGCAGACTAGATAAAAAAAACAATTAGTAAAATTGAGTAAAAACTAAACATGGGAACACGATTGTTGCTCAACTAGCCACAATTTGGTTTGTTTTTTGAAAGTGACAAGTGCAGGTATACTTTTCAAAGTGTCAGGCAGAGAGTTCCATTGTTGTGGTCCTTTTATTGAAAAGGCAGTCTGGGCATTTTTGGTGATTTAACCCCCAATTCTCCCAAACCCTTGATGCTGAGTGCCAAGCAGGGAAGCAATGGGTCCCATTTTTTTATAGTCTTTGGTATATGGCGTGAATAACGATATAGATAATGAAACAGAAAAAATACACAGTACAAGAAAAATGGTGTTTCAAACCACTGGAGAAAAAAGAAATGAGTAAAATAATAAAAGCATTAATATAAATGTTTTATTAAGAACATAGTCATTCAAAGTTCAGTTTGAACATGTTGACATGTAAATAACACTCATCAAAAGCATCCAATATTGCTTCATTTCTAAATAAAGGGGACCACCAAAATTGCATTATTGGCTTTATTTTGACATATGTGTTTCTTATTGCAAGTTTGTCCTTAAATAAAACAGTGAACATACAAGACAACTTGTCTTTTAGTAGTAAGTAAGCAAACAAAACACTCCTAATTTAGTCTGCTGACATATGCAGTAAAATTTTGTGTCATTTTCCATTCTATTATTTTGTCAAAATTATTAAGGACAAGTGGTAGAAAATGAATTATTAATGTACGCATTAATATTATGTTAATATATGCTTACTTTCTCTTCTAACATGTTTGAACACTTCTGTTAAAATGTAATAATCCCTTATTCTTCTGTTGTTTGAGACTATCAGTGGTACTTTAACTTTAACTTTACTTTGCATTAGTTTTGGATGACACCACAAATTTGGGTATCAATCCGATACCAAGTCGTTACAGGATCATACATGGGTCATATTCAAAGTCCTCATGGGACATATTTCCTGAGTTTATAAACATAATGTACTTTTTTTTTTTTTAAACAAAAGAAGGTGTTGTGATGCCAAAAAATATCGATGTAATCATAGTAGTATCGACTAGATACGCTATTGTACTTGGTATCATTACAGTGGATGTTAGGTGTAGATCCACCAATGGCGTTTGTTTACATTTTGACGCTGGTGAGCTACGATGTGTAGTGAAACATGTTTAGCTATTCCTCGTCCTGCAGGGATGATACTTGTAAGAAACTTACTTTATTTGTCGCCATGGAGACAAGGATTAGTGATTTAAGGTTGCTAAAACTCTGCCGACTGGGGCTGGACTTTAGCTGCTAGCTAGCTAGCCATGCCTTGAAGCATCTCTTCCGGTAGGCGTTTCAGGTTTATAACTTCACCTTTATCGTTAGTTTTTAAGCCAAAATGCGTCCATTTTCCCTTTTCTGTCTACACACTGTGTCTGCTTGTAAATACTCTGTGATTGTGCGCTACCGAACATGGTCGTCTGCTCGTAAACCAGCAATGTCACGACGTGACGACGACGGGGGCGGCGGACCGGTACTTTTCAGAGGCGGTATAGTACCGAATATGATTCATTAGTATCGCGTTACTATACTAATACTGGTATACCGTACAACCTTAGTATATACGTATATACTGTATCTGGTATGGGCGGTATCGATATTTCAGTATCGATCCGCCCATCGCTAATGTGTAGTAGTGCTATAAACGATTATGCTTTTTAATCAGATTAATCACACATTTTTATTTTGATTAATCACAGGTTACTACTTGCTTGCATAGTTTTTTACACAAATGCCATTTTATTGTCAAAATGTCACATATAGGAAATGTTTTACTTGAATGCACGTCATTTTTTTCTCTCAAAACTTGCAAAGCGTTTCGTCTAAAATCGGGGGTTGATTTTGAGGTGAAATGTGTCACCAGTGGGTGTCTCTCATCTTTGCACTGACCTGATAACTGACCGTATGACGACCCAGGTAACCATCTGCCGTCAAGGTAAAGCAGCATGTATGTGATTATTCTGCATATATACATGATTCATGCAACATTTTTGTAATCAATTGCAGAAGTTAATGCAATTTAACAACCCTAATAATACCATAAAAACAACTTTATACGATTGCTAAAAAGACCATATGTATAATGCAGGACATTGTAGGACCCAGGTTCCAAAGTCAAAGAGGCGTTTCATAATTAAAAATTATTTTTTTTTGGTCCTGTTCAGCTACACTGGCAAATAATATAGTTGATGTAGATGCCCATATCAGCTTTACAAATTTACTTTACAAAAGAGAAGTGTGGGATACTTCTCTTGTTGGATTATTTGTATGTGACTTTATTACATGGATTTATATTATTATTTAGTGCAGCCGGGCCGGGGCAGGAGAGGATAGAAAGAGAAAAAAAGGAAGACAGAGGGGGAAATTGCGGGGACAAGAGGGGGATAAGACAGAGAGACAACAACAACAGCAAACACAACAACAACAGAACAACATCAGCAAATAGGCTATGTACAAATATGATGGTAAAACTGATAGCAAAGAAGCAGTTAGTGAAATAAATAATACAGAAATGACAATGAACATTATTACACTACAAATGGAGCAATACAAATACCAATAGAAATAGCACTATTGATAATGAATAATAACAATAATTACCTCTATTATCAACAATACAATTGTTCAAATGCAACAATACATACAGGCAGTGACGTGCGGTGAGGTTCATGGCTGGTGAGGCACTGACTTCATCACAGTCAGATTTACAAACATAAGAACCCTATTCACCATTTGATTGGCAGCAGTTAACGGGTTATGTTTAAAAGCTCATACCAGCATTCTTCCCTGCTTGGCACTCAGCATCAAGGGTTGGAATTGGGGGTTAAATCACCAAAAATTATTCCCGGGCGCGGCACCGCTGCTGCCCACTGCTCCCCTCACCTCCCAGGGGGTGATCAAGGGAATGGGTCAAATGTAGAGGACAAATTTCATTACACCTAGTGTGTGTGTGACAATCATTGGTACTTTAACTTAACTTTAACTTTACACATACAAACTGTAGCACACAAAAAAGCACATTTAATAAAAAAAAACGTTATTATGGTCTTACCTTTACTTATAAATGAAGTCCATGCGCCGCTGTTGTGCTGGACTAATGCACCCCCGCCGTAGAATGCACCCCCTGACGGGAGTGTTATATCAACTAAAGCCCACACTTAAACTTTCCACGTGCAAGATTGAATCTATTTAAAAAAGTTATTTAATAAGAAGCCAAAAAGCGCAAAAACAATAATGTTCGTGTTGGAGGAGTTGTGAATGAATGAAATATGAAATCCGTGCTGCAGTCTGCAGGTGTACCTAATGTTGTGGCCCAGCAGTCATTCACAACTCCTCCAACACGAACATTATTGTTTTTGCACTTTTTGGCTTCTTATTAAATAACTTTTTTAAATAGAGTCAATCTTGCACGTGGAAAGTTTAAGTGTGGGCTTTAGTTGTAATAACACTCCCGTCAGGGGGTGTTATTACATATAACAATTTAATAATTTTTTTTTATTTTTAAATTTTTTTTCTTTCCATGATGGCACTCACCTCACCTGCCTCCCCTGACTGCACGTCACTGCATACAGGTATATGTAACGATAACGTGAAATACAAAAGAAAGCAGATAAATGTAGGGGGAAAAATAGAAGCCAACTATATTAACCTTGTAGATTGTTATAGTAAAAATAGGTTAAGCTTTGTCAGTGTGCCATGTGTTACCCAGTTTACCCTAGGGTAACAACATTAATTTATGTTTGATGAAACGTGATTATATGCATGAGCGTATGTATGTATATGTACTTGTATATGTACAGTATGTGTATATGTGTGTTTGTACAGTGAATGTATAATTAATTTTTTTTTTATAAATGTGTTGTAATTTTGCCAGAATAAATGCAACTGCAGTTCTTGTTAACTCAATATTATTTGATGCAAAAAGCCATTCCCAGCAGTTTTATGTTTGGCATTGAAACCTTTTTTAGAAATGAATTCTACACACTTTGCTTGTCACCTTGACTTAGGGTTGCAAAGCCATTTTTCCATCAGTTTGTTGGCATACAATGTGATGCTAATCAAATGAAAGGGGCAATTGTGTAATAATATCATGTGGCGATTTTATGGCTTTGCATTTACAAGCGGCCTGTTGTGTGAAGCCGTAACTGCACAATAAAAATGAGTTTGACACCCCAATGTGGGATATAGTGTATTATTATACACTATTATTATCACATCACTTCCTGAGGTAATTATTAGAAGTGCTGAATGGTCACTCAGATATTCTTGCCAAGTGTTTGTGTTAATATTAGCAGTGCTGTGCATAAAATACATAAAACACATCACAGTTAAAGAAGCCCTTCAGAGGGCCACTCATGATATTCTTCATTCCCTGCAGGACTTTGCGATGTTGAAATCATGCCACTTTACACAAATTGAACTAATCCTCACAAATTATGTGCGGCCTCGCAACTTTGCCCGATCCTTGCAATTTTCTTGCACACTTTGGCCAATCATTGACATTTTCATTAAAGTGACAAGTAGATATTTTAGTTGGGCTATTGCAGAATTTAATTGGAAAAGGGTTTTAAATTTAAAAAAAAAGCTTAGAATAGCTTGTTTAAAATAATATCGAGTTATATATCATCCATCCATTTTCTACTGCTTGTGCTGGAACCTATCCCAGCTGCATTTGGGCGGAAGGCGGGGGGGGCATCGCAGGGCCAACACAGATAGACAGACATCATTCACACTCACATTCACACACTAGGGACAATTTAGTGTTGCTAATCAACTTATCATATTTTTTTAAATACAATAATCAAGAAAGATGACATGCCTTATTGATGCACATTATTTCTGGACTTTTGCAGCCCAGATGAAATAATATTGCGGGCCAGATGTGGTTTGACACCTAAAGCATCAGGTAATGTTGAAAGATCATAGAATTTACGAAATCATCCAGTCTGATTGTGTAGTTATCATTGTATTCTAGGCTGTTGATGGCCCCAAACCAGAATTTGTTTGTCCCATTTCGGGTCTTTAATGTTTAATGTCATCAAATTCCTCCAATTCCTCCAAATATTTAAAAACATAAACAATGTACATACTTGAAGGTGGTCAGAGCTTTTCTGATCATGGTTGTGGCTCTGAACAACCCCATATGGTGTTTATGCCAGGGGCCGGCCTTGATCTTATTCAAACCATGGCGGGTCAAGAGGGTGTATTTGATTCAATCAAATTGATTATTTTCCGGGAAAATTCTCATATATAGAAATGCAAATGTTGCTAATGTAATAGTCCACCTGCTTCCATGCACTCATCTTGTGCTCATATAACAATAAACAAGGGAATGCCATGTTTTTGTCCATTTCTGTTCAGTTGGATGGGATGACCAGTTGTCTCAAGAGATTTGTCCATGACGTGGGTTCTGTTTAGGGTACAGGAGAGTAGGAGCCTATCCGACTGTAACTTACTTACTATAGAGCAGGGGTGCCCAAACTTTTTCCACCAAAAGCCGCAAAGGTGCACTAAAAAGTCAAAGCAAGGGGGAACATTTTCACTTTTAAAAAAAATGCTGAAAACAGACATTTAATCTATTTAAAACAAAACTTTGTGTCAGCTTTGTGTTATAAATGTTAAAGATAAGTACCACTGATAGTCACACACACACTAGATGTGGTGAAATTACCCTCTGCATTTGACCCATCCCCTTTTTCCACCCCCTGGGAGGTGAGGGGAGCAGTGAGCAGCAGCGGTGGCTGCGCTTGGGAATCATTTTGGTGATTTAACCCCCAATTCCAACCCTCGATGAGTGACAAAACATATCATTATTAGTTATTATTATCAACATTTAAACTTTTTCTGATTACATTACATATTTTTGCTCTTTTTCTTACATGTTTATTGTTGTTTTTTGGTTTGATTTTATTTTCGCTAAGGGCCACAAATGGCCCCCGGGGCACACTTTGGACACCACCTGCTATAGAGGTGTAAGTGATAGGTTGCACACATTCAGTTGTCACAGGAAAGGCATGACAAAGTTGCCACACGATAAAAACCTTTCTGTTTGGAACCAAACGTATAATTACCTCATTGTGTCCTCGACAAACTGCAGCGCTTCTAATCTTTATAGAAGTCATATGTAAATACAAAGCACATCGAGCTCAAATATTGAAGGTGCGCTCACGCATAAGTGCGTTCATGCGGTGCATCGTAACCATGGCAGCGGCCCAGCTGTGTGCCCGAACACGTGCATTGCACTCACTGATCTCAGCATGAAATGCACCTCTCACGTCTTCCTCTGCTGTTTGTTCATCAATGCAGATCATTTGATTTATACATACATACATACATATGTATTCTTTAAACATAGCACACATTCAACATGTAAATGCCCAAAATGACCAATTTTCTATATAATACTGTATATACTACATACAGCAATATTGCCAAAAGTATTTGGCCACCTGCCTTGACTCACATATGAACTTGAAGTGCCATACCATTCCTAACCCATAGGATTCAATATGATGTCGGTCCACCTTTTGCAGCTTTTACAGCTTCAACTCTTCTGGGAAGGCTGTCCACAAGGTTACGGAGTGTATTTATAGGAATTATCCAAAAGCGCATTGGTGAGGTCACACACTGATGTTGGTCGAGAAGGCCTGGCTCTCAGTCTCCGTTCTAATTCATCCCAAAGGTGTTCTATCGGGTTCAGGTCAGGACTCTGTGCAGGCCAGTCAAGTTCATCCACACCAGACTCTGTCATCCATGTCTTTATGGACCTTGCTCATGTTGGACGAGGAAGAGGCCCTCTCCAAACTGTTCCCACAAGGTTGGGAGCATGGAACTGTCCAAAATGTTTTGGTATCCTGGAGCATTCAAAGTTCATTTCACTGGAACTAAGGGGCCAAGCCCAACTCCTGAAAAACAACCCCACACCATAATTCCTCCTCCACCAAATTTCACACTCACACCGTTTTCCTGGCAACCTCCAAACCCAGACTGGTCCATCAGATTGCCAGATGGAAAAGCGTGATTCATCACTCCAGAGAACACGTCTCCACTGCTCTAGAGTCCAGTGGCGACGTGCTTTACACCACTGCATCCGACGCTTTGCATTGGACTTGGTGATGTATGGCTTAGATACAGCTGCTCGGCCATGGAAACCCTTTCCATGAAGCTCTCTGCGTACTGTACGTGGGCTAATTGGAAGGTCACATGAAGTTTGGAGCTCTGTAGCAACTGACTGTGCAGAAAGTCGGCGTCCTCTTTGCACTATGCACTTCAGCATCCGCTGACCCCTCTCTGTCAGTTTATGTGGCCTACCACTTTGTGGCTGAGTTGCTGTTGTTCCCAAACTCTTCCATTTTCTTATAATAAAGCCAGCAGTTGACTTTGGAATATTTAGGAGCGAGGAAATTTCCCGACTGGATTTGTTGCACAGGTGGCATCCTATGACAGTTCCACGCTGGAAATCACTGAGCTCCTGAGAGCGGCCCATTCTTTCACAAATGTTTGTAGAAACAGTCTCCATGTCTAAGTGCTTGATTTTATCACGCCAAGTGATTAGGACACCTGATTCTCATCATTTGGATGGGTGGCCAAATACTTTTGGCAATATAGTCTGTATATACAGTATCATATAGTACACACTACAGACTACACTTGGGACTAGTAGCCTGTCAATCAATGACATAATGTATAAACAGACAAGAGCGACACACCAAACCATGCTGGCTGTTTAACACTTAACAACTACACCAGGGGTCACCAACCTTTTTGAAAGCAAGAGCTACTTCTTGGGTAGTGATTAATGCGAAGGGCTACCAGTTTGATACACACGTAAATAAATTGCCAGAAATAGCCAATTTGCTCATTTTACCTTTAACTCTATGTTATTATTAATAATTAATTATATTTACACTTAATTGAACGGTTTAAAAGAAGACAAAACACGAAAAAAATGACAATTACATTTTGAAACATAGTTTATCTTCAATTTCGACTCTTTAAAATTCAAAATTCAACCGAAAAAAAGAAGAGAAAAACTAGCTAATTCCAATCTTTTAAAAATAATAATTTATGGAACATCATAAGTAATTTTTCCTGATTAAGATTAATTTTTGAATTTTGATGACATGTTTTAAATAGGTTAAAATCCAATCTGCACTTTGTTAGAATATATAACAAATTGGACCAAGCTATATTTCTAACAAAGACAAATCATTATTTCTTCTAGATTTTCCAGAACAAAAATTTTAAAAGAAATTCAAAAGACTTTGAAATAAGATTTAAATTTGATTCTACAAATTTTCTAGATTTGCCAAAATAATTTTTTTGAATTTTAATCATAATAAGTTTGAAGAAATATTTTACAAATATTCTTCGTCGAAAAAACAGAAGCTAAAATGAAGAATTAAATTAAAATGTATTTATTATTCTTTACAATAATAAAAAAATTTTTTACTTGAACATTGATTTAAATTGTCAGGAAAGAAGAGGAAGGAATTTAAAAGGTAAAAAGGTATATGTGTTGAAAAATCCTAAAATAATTTTTAAGATTGTATTTTTTCTCTAAAATTGTCTTTCTGAAAGTTATAAGAAGCAAAGTAAAAAAAATTAATGAATTTATTCAAACAAGTGAAGACCAAGTCTTTAAAATATTTTCTTGGATTTTCAAATTCTATTTGAGTTTTGTCTCTCTTAGAATTAAAAATGTCGGGCAAAGCGAGACCAGCTTGCTAGTAAATAAATAACATTTAAAAAATAGAGTCAGCTCACTGGTAAGTGCTGCTATTTGAGCTATTTTTAGAACAGGCCAGCGGGTTACTCATCTGGTCCTTACGGGCTACCTGGTGCCCACGGGCACCGCGTTGGTGACCCCTGAACTACACTATCGGCGATGCAATCAATACTATACTTGAAAATACTGCTTGTAGTTTCTCTGGTTTTCCTTCACCAGAAACCTTTTCCAACCAACAATTGTAACTACAGGCCTGGCATGAATTCCATGAGCGTGTGTGTCTTGCCGGAACGCCAGCTCAAATTTGAGAGCAAGCTGCAACGAACGTGTCGTCCATCCACAGTGCACAGCCGCTTCAAAGATATTAATTGTCACCACAATGGTGGAAAATAAACTGTGTCTTCCAAGTACATATATCACTGGAGGACTAGAGGAAAAGGAATGGCTAAGCCGGCTCCACACACACAGGATGTTACAAGAAGATAACCGCTAAAGCTTCAATGTAAAGTAGACGTGATCGATACAGATGTTGACAGACTCGACACTATCAATTGCTGCTTTGAAAACAAAGCAGGTGCGGGTAATAGCATTCAAGGAAGACATGAAACTGCTACAGGAAAATACCAACAAAACAGGAAAAGCCACCAAAATAGGAGCGCAAGTGTTACTAAAACGGCCTTCTTTCATCTCCGTAATATCGCTAAAATTCGTTCCATCTTGTCCACTAGCGACGCTGAGATCATTATTCATGCGTTCGTTACGTCTCGTCTCGATTACTGTAACGTATTATTTTCGGGCCTCCCTATGTCTAGCATTAAAAGATTACAGTTGGTACAAAATGCGGCTGCAAGGCTTTTGACAAAAACAAGAAAGTTTGATCATATTACGCCTATACTGGCTCACTTGCACTGGCTTCCTGTGCACTTAAGATGCGACTTTAAGGTTTTACTACTTACGTATAAAATATTACACGGTTTAGCTCCAGCCTATCTCACCGATTGTATTGTACCATATGTCCCGACAAGAAATCTGCGTTCAAAGAACTCCGGCTTATTAGTGATTCCCAGAGCCAAAAAAAAGTCTGCGGGCTATAGAGCGTTTTCTATTCGGGCTCCTGTACTCTGGAATGCCCTCCCGGTAACAGTTAGAGATGCTACCTCAGTAGAAGCATTTAAGTCCCATCTTAAAACTCATTTGTATAATCTAGCCTTTAAATAGACCCCCCCTTTTTTAGACCAGTTGATCTGCCGTTTCTTTTCTTCTCTCCTCTTGTCCCCTGTCCCTTGCGAGGGGGAGTTGCATAGGTCCGGTGGCCATGGATGAAGTGCTGGCTGTCCAGAGTCGGGACCCCGGGTGGACCACTAGCCTGTGCATCGGTTGGGGACATCTCTGCGCTGCTGACCCGTCTCCGCTTGGGATGGTTTCCTGTTGGCCCCGCTGTGGACTGGACTCCCGCTGATGTGTTGGATCCACTGTGGACTGGACTTTCACAATGTTATGTCAGACCCACTCGACATCCGTTGCTTTCGGTCTCCCCTAGAGGGGGGGGGTTACCCACATATGCGGTCCTCTCCAAGGTTTCTCATGGTCATTCACCGACGTCCCACTGGGGTGAGTTTTTCCTTGCCCGTATGTGGGCTCTGTACCGAGGATGTCGTTGTGGCTTGTACAGCCCTTTGAGACACTTGTGATTCAGGGCTATATAAATAAACACTGATTGATTGATTGATTGAAGACACTACACACAGGAAAACACCAAAAAAGTCACGGCTTGAGACAAGAGCTATAGTGAATTCATATCCAACAATTGCAACAATGACTTTTTACTGTCAATATCAACTACCGAGTTTACATTTTTAATGTTTTCTGCTGGTGGTGTGCCTCCGCATTTTTTCAATGAACTAAAATGTGCCTTGGCTCCAAAAAGTTTGAAAAACACTGGTCTACACAGTACTCTAAATATAGCCTGCTGTGTGAGTGTACTGTTACTAGTGATAAAAGTAAGTCAACTTTTCAAATATTTTATAGTCTTGCCCACGCTATTTACTGTATATAAGAACATTCTACAGACATGTGACTTTTGAAGAATATACTGTCATGGAGAAAAACATTCAGAGTGGGGTCCTCCATGTGTTTTTGAATGAACAAGTACCGTACATTCCCTCCCCTCTTTTTAAAGTGTATACTTTCACAGCGGCATGTTGGAATTTACTGCTTTCTGCCACGCTTCCCTCCTCTTCCTATGCTGCACTGTAAGCTGCCTGCTCTATATGTGGCACCGGAGCTGTTCGAGGAATCCGGTCCGAATGTTTTCCATATTAGTTCAGCGCCTCCTCCGTTCCCAAATAGCAGAGAGAGGAGAGCCTCGGCAGGGAGGGGTAGAGGAGGTGGGGGCGGGAGGCCGACGGAAGGCAGGAGAGCAGACCGTTTCCAAACAGTGCCGGAAAATTGGTAAGGACAGAAGATTTAGAAAGAGGAAACATGGGTCAAGGACAGAAAGGTAAAGATGGCGGGAAGAGGAGAGAAGGTAGCCCGGCACCGGACGACGGCCATAAGTGCAGAGTGTGTCGCTTCCCTCTGCTGGTGGCCCTGCTTCAGCTGCTCCTGGGGGTAGCCGTCACTGTTGTGGCCTTCCTCACGTTGGCCATCAGCCCCTCGCTGCTGGCCAGGGAGACGCCACACTGGGCTGGGATCATCGTAAGCTCCGTCTTTGTGCTCGCTTGTACTTTAATTGCATGGAGGCTGCACATTTCTTGGTACATGTGCATGACAGGCAGTGTGTCTATTTTCACCTCAAGTCAGCACTGCGCCCAGCTTGGCTTGGCAAGGCAGTCACAGCACACTGGACTCGCAGTAGAAGCTGCAACCGTCTTCGGCTGAGTGTGAGAATGTCCGATGGACCCAACACTATGTTGCTCCATGAGGTCCTGGAAGCCAACATGTCACCTTTGAACATTAGTTGAAGTAACTTTTCAATACTCACACTTTGGGCCTTTTTCAACTACACACGCTGTAGCAACAGACTTTCTTCAAATGTCCTCCTCACACAGTTTAACTAACTTTCCAATGTAGTGTACAAGTACAACAAGACACTTGCAGCAATCAAAAGTGAGGGTTGTTGCTAGGGATGTCCGATAATGGCTTTTTTGCCGATATCCGATATTCCGATATTGTCCAACTCTTAATTACCGATACCGATATATACAGTCGTGGAATTAACACATTATTATGCCTAATTTGGACAACCAGGTATGGTGAAGATAAGGTCCTTTTTAAAAAAATTAATAAAATAAAATAAGATAAATAAACTAAAAACATTTTCTTGAATAAAAAAGAAAGTAAAACAATATAAAAACAGTTACATTGAAACTAGTAATTAATGAAAATGAGTAAAATTAACTGTTAAAGGTTAGTACTATTAGTGGACCAGCAGCATGCACAATCATGTGTGCTTACGGACTGTATCCCTGCAGACTGTATTGATATATATTGATATATAATGTAGGAACCAGAAATATTAATAACAGAAAGAAACAACCCTTTTGTGTGAACGAGCGTAAATGGGGGAGGAAGTTTTTTTGAGTTGGTGCACTAATTTTAAGTGTATCTTGTGTTTTTTATGTTGATTTAATTTTAAAAAATAAATAAAAAAACGATACCAATAATAAAAAAAACGATACCGATAATTTCCAATATTACATTTTAAAGCATTTATCGGCCGATAATATCGGCAGGCCGATATTATCGGACATCTCTAGTTGTTGCTACTGTGTAAACACTTGTACAGTGCAATGAAGATCCCATACAAGAGTATTAAAACCTTTTTTAAAAACATACTAATTAGGGGCGTACCAAGACAACTTTTTCCACTTCTGATACGATTCTGATATCGGGGCCTTGAGTATTGGCCAATATCGCAAAAAAATGTATACAATATTAGCAAAAGGCTTGATTAAGTGAAGTTACTCAGATAAGGCTGGGAAGAGCATTAGATTCCAGGGTATAGGGCTCTGAAAGTATGACGTAGTAGTATGCCCGGTTTAGCAACTCAAGACCAGTTTTGAATTGTGCTTAAATCGTAAACAACTCAAATGAATGTTTGAGCCCTAGTATGATGGGCGATATATTGCGTTTGTAAGATATATCTATATATTTTTAAACAAGATATCCATCCATCCATCTATTTTCTACCGCTTATCCCTTTCAGGGTTGCGCGGGGTACACCCTGGACAAGTCGCCAACTCATCGCAGGGCCAACACAGATAGACAGACAACATCCACACTCACATTCACACACTAGGGCCAATTTAGTGTTGCCAATCAACCTATCCCCAGGTGCATGTCTTTGGAGGTGGGAGGAAGCCGGAGTACCCGGAGGGAACCCACGTAGTCACGGGGAGAACATGCAAACTCCACACAGAAAGATCCAGAGCCCAGGATTGAACCCAGGACCTTCGTATTGTGAGGCACATAAATTAAGAAAATATCGTAATATCGGTATAATTTATTTCACGTTAAAATGACCAAACATCGCTTATTTGTTGTGTTCCTTGTTCTCCCCCGCTTACCACTCCCTCTCATGGGCTACTAAACCCCTAACCCTTCCTCCTTCCAAGACGTGCTTGCACGTACAAGAACATCCATGATTGGTTGGTTGTTTACTATGATGAGTCACGATTGGTTGAGATCAGACCGATCAGAGGCAAGATAGGGCGGGTTGTTGGAACCAGGAAGGGAAATCACAACAGACATCCCAAATGACGATGAGAAAGTCAAGGGAATTTTCAAGCGATATGGCAGAGGGACTATCTTCCTTACATTTTTTTTTTAGCGATGTAGACGACGTCCAGGAAACCCACAATGCGTCTATTTGGTCACATTTGGACAAATGTGTGCCTCTGGATAAAACATTCATTTGAGTTGTTTAACATTTAAGCCCAAATCAAACCGGGCATATTTCACACGAGAAATGCTGGCAAAAATGTATGCCGAAGATCATACATAGATCATTTTATTTATGTCATGTAATTCTGTGCTACTTAAATAGTTTCTTTTCTGTGCTGTTAATACCCATCTTGAGTAACTGGGTTAATAAAAGTGCCACTGACTGTTTACAGTATAGTTGTCATTTAGTTCAATTTCAGTGAATCTCGCTCAAAAATGAATATCTTTATATGTATACTTTCACCAAAAAATATATCGAGATATGTATCGAATATCGAGTTTAAGTAAAAATATATCGAGATATACTTTTTCGTCCATATCGCCCAGCCCTATGTCATACTAGACGTCATACTAGACCACAATGCATTGCGTGCTTCTGAATAGCTTACACGGCTAAATGCAAGACTTTGTCCTAAAGTTTTGTTCTTTTCTTTAACAAGTTCAAAACATGGCGTGAACGTGTAGCATCATTAACTGCCACAATCATTGTCATGATCGCTTTAGGAAAAACAAAACGATTCTGTGAGATTTTTCTAATTTCCCACGTGAAAGCAAAGCCAGGGATGTCGGGTTAGTGTGATAATAAAGAGACGGGAAATATCCTATACAGCAGCTGTGAGATGATCAAACATGACTTTTAACGCCATCACCTGGTACATGTTGGCATTTGCAGACTGGTAAGTTTGAATCAAAACATGATTTATTCAGTTTCACACGCAGCAATTAATAGGCTGTTAGCGTTAGTCATGCTAGCTGCGGGCTACCAACAACGCACAGTATTTTGAAAGAAAGCATGTTGTCTCTTTACTTTTAGTCATGGGTAAGCACAAAAATGAATGAGCATTATTTTCAAAAAAGTAGCGCCATGATCAAAGTATTTAAAAGTAATAATGGGCTTGGTTTTTTTTCAGGAAAACCTGCTTATGAAATGAGGCTGGGTAGTCTTATTCCGTCTCGGACACAGAGGAGGTGAAAGCCGAAGATTATGCACAATTTGAACGGAGGGAAATGAGCCTTAACCGACTTTGCATTCTGAAATTCTTCACCGGTATAAAAACTAACTCCGTTAACAAAATATAGACAAGTTTGGCTTTGGACAATGGCAGCACCTTATTCCAGTCTCTTGTCTGTTGGACATGCACATATGGATTAGCTCCACTAATTGTACTTGTTTTTTCGACTTAGTGAGCCTTTGGAACAGGGTACAGTTTGTCTCTGTATGGTCCCTTGATTTTTTTGTTTTGTAGGATCCATTATAATCCAGTTTGTAGGGACAAGCGGTATGAAATGGATGGATGGATGCTCCCTCCCACTTTACCACATGTACAGTACAGACATGTAAACAAAAGCTTTAACCAACAAAAATGGATACCATGGCTCCACTATGCATTGCAAAATCAAATGCCCTTTCGAGCCCTCTTACTTTGAAGAAAAGTTGGGAGACCTTGCAGTTTGGATATGAAATATATTTTTGATGATAATCGATCACAACTGGACTCTTCAGATTGTCTTGGAAGACGTTTGACCTCATATCCGAGCGTGTGCGAGTGCTTACAGACATAGATAGGACAGATCTATGGTCTTTAGAATTTGTCCAATTCCTCAATGTGTTTGATGTCATAGACTTTGTTTTCGTCCAGTCTTTTGTTAAACTTGATGAATGTTTCACAATTGGTCTGATGAATTTAAAGTTGTATTCTGTCTTGATGATGTCGTGTTTTGTCAGATTCTTATTCCCGTAGACGTACTTGCCTTTCAGTTCTTTGCTTCACCAGTACTGCCTTGTCTTTTCCGTTGATGGATATTGTGATGATTACAGGTGGTGTTTTCTGTAGTTGGGTTGTCTCCTTTTGTAATTTTGAACTTTCTGTCTGTTGATCTGAGAACTATTGTGAATTGAGTCTCTCTGTTGATCTATAATCTTCCTTTGTGGTTCAAACAGCTCCTTCATCATTACTCCTGATAGGTGGTAAATCTGTTGTGTCTTGCAGCACTAGATCCTGAGACTATTCTTTGACCTGAAACGCTTCCTCTAGGACAGAATATTGTTTTTTCTTTCAAAACCTTCCAATGCTAGACTGTTCAGGGGCTTTATTCCTAAAGGTCCTGTGAAACTCCCTAAATTTAAGACGACAGTCTAGACCAGGGGTGTCAAACTCATTTTAGCTCAAGGGCCACATGGACAAACATCTATTTCCAAGTGTGCCAGACTGGTAAAATCATGGCATGATGACTTTAAAAAAAAGACAACTTCAAATTGTTTTCTTTGTTTAAAAATAGATAATAATCATACAGTATTTTTTTTACACTTACATGAAGCGTTTAAAAATATTCTATCTTCCTTTTTCATTCATTTTACTCTCTGAATAAATGAGTGATAATGTTCATCAGTCAAATAGGTGGAATAGAATCTGGCAGAGTTTTAAAATGCTCCCATTGGTGTTAATTTTAAATCCATTAGAAGATGAAATGAATAATAATAATATCAAAATCGGATTATAGGATGTTATTAATGTAATGTTCACTCATTTTTCTCAACTAATGTACTAACATCACATGGTTTATTCTGTACATTAGTAGCATCATCTACAACGCAACTTGTGAATTTGGACTCATTTCATTAATCACACATGAAGGGAGAAGGTGATAGACATTATTTCAGCATATTTACAGTATGTGCGCCCAGAAAATGTGTCCCTATTCATAAATACAACACGGAATGTACAGATTATCAAAAGCATTTATTTGGGTTAGTGTTGTCCCGATACCAATATTTTGGTACCGGTACAGGTACCAAAATGTATTTCCATACTTTTCTAAATAAAGGGCACCACAAAAAATTGCATTATTGGCTTTATTTTTAACAAAAAGTCTTATGGTACATTAAACATATGTTTCTTATTGCAAGTTTTTCCTTAAATAAAATAGTGAACATGCTAGACAACTTGTCTTTTAGTAGTAAGTAAGCAAACAAAAGCTCCTAATTTAGCTGCTGACATATGCAGTAACATATTGTGTCATTTATAATTCTATTATTTTGTCAAAATTATTAAGGACAAGTGGTAGAACCGGTACTTTTTAGAGGCGGTATAATACCGAATATGATTCATTAGTATTGCGGTACTATACTAATACCGGTATACCGTACAACCCTAATTTGGGTAGAAATGTCACAGGTTCCATTACCAACAACATCTTTGACCATCAAGACATGATGGTCAAACGTAATACATTTTGTATACATTCACTAATAAACAACGTAAGTATGTAGTGACCAAACACGGATGTGTTGCCTCTATCTTAACATGGTACATAGCTCCGCCCCCTCCGGCAGGTAATACGAAGAATTGCTATTGCGACATCCAGTGGACACCTTTAGAACAGCAGTTTCTTTCATTGAAAACTTTCATCTCATTTTTAGGATAAAACCTACTCGCGGGTACATTTGACACCCCTGGTCTAGACTTTAATCCCAACTTTTGGTACACCTGCACACCTGATCAGATCCAATAAATGAACTGCATTAAAAAGTGTGCCTTTCAAAAAGATGATGTTAATACAATCAGGGAACTTCTAACATTCGGTTGAGACGGAGCAATATTTGGAAGTATTTCTATTGTTCAGGTATTAATGAAGTTTCCTGTTGGCTATTCTATTAAGCTCATGTGAGAAAAGGTCACAATTAGTTGAACAGAACAGCCTCTGTTCTTGTTTTGGTCCTATTTTATGGTTTAACCCAGCTGGATGCTGCTGCAGTGCAAAACATCTCTGGTCACCAGCATCCCGAGTTAGCTGCTCACGAGATACATCCGAGTGAAAAACACTGAGGTCATCTTTCCAGAGAGAGCTTAAGAACCTGGGAACAACCATAAAATAAGATGCTGCGTGTTAGTCACAAGACTCCTACTGCAGTGAGTGCGAAAGACAGAGTGCCTGTGTTAGCGCTAATCAGATAACATGCGTTCAATTAGTGGCACTTGTCAACATGCGTGCAAAACAATGTTCAGTGCTTCAACAGCTAAAGTCATCAAATAAACAAGGTAACAGTTTTAGTAGGAAGTAAAGTCATTACGTTAATGCCACTTTATTGTAAACATGGTGATTATTGACCAACTGTTTCTGCTTTGCTATTGCAGCTGTGCTTGGTTTCCATTGTGGGCTTCATCCTGTACTGCGTCACCTACCACCCAGATGAGCGCTCGTCTGTGCAGTTCATCGTCAAGGTGGGTCTTTGTGCAAGTCAGCGTCATGCAGCAATTTAGCAAGTCCTCTAACTCAGTCTTTTTCAACCACTAGTGTGCCGTGAACAGTGTTGCCACGGTTACCTTGAAAAACTAATCTGATTAATGACTACTGATAACTCTTTCAGAAAGTAACTTAGTTGCTTTACTGATTAGTTGATTTTAAAAGTAACTAAGTTAGATTACAAGTTACTTTATTAGTTACATTCAGCAATGCAACTACCGACATTACCCCCGCCGCCTCAACATAAAAATGACAAGCGGTTTTGCCAATAATCACTTTATTTAACATCAACAACTGCACTTACCAAAAACACTTGTTTTACATATTAAAAAATCATGACAGTCTTTCTTTACTGGACATAAATACTTGTTTTATCCATATATATATATATATATATATATATATATATATATATATATATATATATATATATATATATATATATATATATATATATATATATATATATATATATATATATATATATATATATATATTTATGTCCCGATATTTATATCTTACATCCCGCCTCTCGTAGGCGGGATGGAAGAAGGGCCAACAAGGACGGATCACACGGTAACGACCGCAAGGATATCGGCAAAAGAGAAGATCCCAAGGAAGTGTGGGTGCGGCTGGTAGAAAACAACAACTTTAAGGGGACTTCACATCCACGTGGGAAAGATGAAGTGTGGTGGTGGGAGTCTGATGCAACCTTGCACTGCCCCGGTAAGGGCAGGTCAGACAAATGGGATCCAAGGCCGGGTAGACAACCACAGTGCCAACGGGCCCAATGTTGCAGAGGTAGAGCCGGAGGAAAGGAGGGAGGAAGAAGAAAGGGATGTTGACGAGCCCCAAGAAGTGAACCCAGTAGCACCCCCAAGCGACCCAAGAATAGAGTCAAGTCAAAGAGCCAGGAACCTGAAGAACCCACTCCGAAGGAACAAGATCAAGTGGCCAAAGGCCAACGAGACCGAGGAGTGGAGAAAGTTGGATGAACATCTCAGCGGGCTGCTGCAAAATGCGCTGCGCGGGTCAGTGGTAGCCAAGTTAAACCTGTTCGCGGAAATCCTCTATGAAGAATGCAGCAACAGGTATGGCGAGGTGACCATCAGAGAGGCCACAATAAGACCAAAGAGCAGGAGGGAGAAAGAGATTGATGACCTGGTGGCAAACAGAAGGCAGCTCCGCAAGCGTTGGAGGAAGGCAGTGGAGTCTGAGAAGGAGGGCCTGAAAGCTCTCTGGGATGAGATCAGAAGACGCCTCGCTAACCTCCGGAGGGCAGAACGTATCAGAAGACGGAGAAGAAGGAAAGAGAAAGAAAGGTCAAGTTTCTTCAGGAATCCATTCCGGCATGCACGTGGGCTCCTTGAGGAGAAGACAAGTGGAACCCTGGATATCTCCAAAGAAAAACTGGAGGAGCACATCCGCACTCAGTACAGTGACCCAGCAAGGAACAACCCGCTAGGCTCCCCAGGGTATGTGCCCAGACCCTCAGAACCATCAGCCCTGTTTGATACATCACCACCCAAGCTCAGCGAGGTCAGGCAGGTGATCCAACGGGCAAGATCTGCTTCAACACCAGGCCCGAACGGAATACCGTACAGGCTGTATAAGAACTGCCCAGGAGTGTTGAAGCTGTTATGGACCCTGATGAGAATTGCCTGGACTAAGCAAACCATACCATCCGAATGGCAGAGGGCAGTGGCAGTTTCTATTCCCAAACAACAGAACGCTAAGACCATCAAACAGTTCAGGAGCATAGCCCTACTGAATGTGGAGGGAAAAGTCTTCTTTTCTGTGATGGCGAGAAGAATGACTAGCTACCTTACGGAGAACAACTACATTGACACCAGCTGCCAGAAAGCCGGGATTCCAGGTTTTCCTGGTTGCGTAGAGCATGCTTCTATGATTTGGGAACAGATCCAGACCACTAAGAGGGAGAAGAAAGATCTGCACGTCATATGGTTGGATCTAGCCAATGCCTATGGGTCAGTGCCACACCTGCTCGTAGACTATGCCATGTAATTCTTCTACATCCCAGATAACATCAGGACCATGATCGAGATCTACTTCCAGGACATGCACATGTGCTTTGCACTGAAGAAGGTGACCACTGGCTGGCAACAACTGGAGGTAGGGATCGCAATGGGATGCTCCATTTCCCCCATCCTCTTCGTGGCAGCTTTCGAGGTCATCCTGATCGGGGCAAGGCAGGTGGGGGGTGGTGTCCGGCTGCCCGCAGGCCAGAGGCTCCCGCCCCTAAGGAGCTATATGGACGACATCACCTGCCTGCTACGAACCGCCCCATGCACATCCAGGCTACTTAAGAGGCTGTATGAGCTGATCACCTGGGCCAGGATGAAGTTCAAGCCTCAGAAGTCAAGGAGCCTCTCAATGCGAAAGGGGAAGAGAAACGACAGAGTCACCTTCACCATCAGCGGAGAAGACATCCCACGCATCGTGGATCAGCCCATCCGAAGCCTGGGAAGACTCTATACACCTGGTCTCTCAGACAAAGACATGGGGAAAATCATCCTCCAGCAGCTTTCAGAGGGCCTGTCCAAGATCGATGCAAGCCAGCTACTATGGGAAGTACAAGGTGTAGTGTTACCACTTCACCCTGTACCCAAGGATGATGTGGTCTCTGAAGCTGTGCGAAGTCACGTCATCAGCCGTAAGCCGGACGGAAGCAAAAGCCAACTCTTTCATCCGAAAATGGCATGGCCTGCCACGGTGCTTCTCAGCTGCTGGCTTGTATGGATGGAACTCACTCCAGCTACCCCTGAAATCTATCACCCTGGGCTACAGGCAGGAGAAGGCAAGGCTGGTGATGGAGCTAAGGGACTCCTCCGACAGGGCAGTGGCGGATGCAAATGCCAGAGTCGAGACTGGAAGGAAGTGGAGGGCCAAGGAGGAGGTCCAGAAGGCGATGGGGAGACTGCAACATCAATAAGTCGTGGGCATGGTCCAGACAGGCCGGGCAGGCCTTGGATGGAGCGATCCACCCATCCTATGGTCCAAGGCAGGCACGAAAGAGAGGAAGGACCTTGTTGTTGCTGAGGTCACCAGGATTGAGCAGGAGGAGCTCAGAGTAAGGTCTGTGGCACAGGGGCAGCAGGGGAGGTGGACAACTTGGGAGGGTGTATCGAACCGAGAAATCAGCTGGGCAGATTTCTGGAAACTGCCACAGGCTCGGCTCAGTTTCCTCATCAGGGCAACATATGACACCCTCCCGAGCCCTAAAAACCTCCACCAACGGCTTGGCACAGAGCAATCCTGCGACCTCTGTGGGACCATCAATGCCTCACTCCAGCACGTTCTGTCAGGCTGCAAAATGGCGCTGACACAGGGTCGGCTCAGATGGCGGCACGACCAAGTGCTCAGCAAGCTGGCAGAGATGGTGGAGAAAAGTCGGCAGGAGGCAAACAACCAGAGTCCAGCAGAAAGCCAATGCAGGATCCACTTCCTAAGGCAGGGGGAACCTGCGACACATTCCAGCAAGAGACCACCCACCAAGCTATTAACACCAGGGGCGGCGTGGAAGATGGAAGTGGACCTGGGTAGGCAGCTCCAGTTCCCACAGGAGATATGCAGCACCACCTTAAGACCAGATGTGGTGCTGTGGTCTGCAGCTCTGAAGTCAGTAGTACTGATTGAGCTGACAGTGCCATGGGAGGAGGGACTGGAAGCTGCCTACGAGAGAAAGAAGGCAAAGTATGCAGACCTGGTCGCGGATTGCAGAGAAAGTGGATGGAGGGTGAGACTGTATCCGGTGGAGGTGGGAGCCAGAGGCTTTGTGGGCAGAACAACACCACGCCTGCTCAAGGACCTGGGACTACGTGGAGCCACCCTGAGCAGATCCACCAAGGAGCTTTCAGAAGTAGCAGAGAAATCTAGCCACTGGCTCTGACTCAAACGACGCGACAAGGCTTGGGGAGCAACATCAAAGTAGGTTTTGCTGCAGGGGGTGTCAGGGAGACGTACCTGTTCACTGCCCCGCCACCGGGAGATGTTCTGGGCTAAGGGGCGAAACATCAATGAGAGGTGGTCCCCAGCTGAAGACCCTGCAGCAAAACCTTTTCTGGTATGCGGTCAGCCCTTTGAGACACTTGTGATTTAGGGCTATATAAATAAACATTGATTGATTGATTGATTGATTAGGCCTGCCTCAGGGAAGAGGACGTCCCTGCCATGCACAGTCCACCACAGGCACCGGTGGAGGTGCGACAGGCCTAAGGCCCAGCGGCAAGACCACCTTGCTGTAATTAAAATATATATATATATATATATATATATATATATATATATATATATATATATATATATATATATATATATATATATATATATATATATATATATATATATATATATATATATATATATATATATATATATATGTATATACTGTATATATATATATAACTGTTTTTCTTTACAGCAGTTGACATAAATTCTTTGTTTTTATAAAATAAAATAAATACTGTCTTTTTTACCTGACTGTTAATACTGCAATGGCAAAACCTACAAATATAAATGTAACTATTATATTATGTTGAACTTTCCTTACGAACACTGAACCTGTTGTTCACAACATCAGAGCAGCTCGGCGTGGTTTTACAAAACAGTGTGTAACACCACATGTTAGCTCTAATGGTTCTATTGTTATACTCAAGTTATGAGTCAAACAGTGGCGTGGGGCGAGTAAACCAACACTTGTACCTCATTAACAAAAGCCTCTCAAACCTCTTGTCAGAAAATCTATTCCTCATTCAGTGCGGCTTTCGGGTTGCTCTCCATCTGTGCAAACTCCATCTCCAGGTAAGACGAAAAGGATGTTCTGTGAGGCAGGGATGTGCAGTCAGGGGAGGCAGGTGAGGCGGGACCTCACGTGCCATCATGGAAAGAAAAAAAAATGTAAAAAGAAAAAAATTAATTAAATTGTTATATGTATCCAGTGATTATACTATAAAGTTATTTTCCATTTAACTTCACCAGTTTTAGATTATTTTTATTCAAAATCGCTGAATTTTCACATTTGCCGTTCAAATACTGAGAAGAGACAGTGCGGTGATCAGCAGCCAGTTGAGGCACGTCACTGCGTTGTGCCTCACCATGGATTGCGGACTCGGCTAACTGCTGGCCTGCTGTGCAGTGAGACCGTATTGCTATATGAACTATATTATACATTTCCACAGTTTAGTTAGCTGAGGTATATAATGTACAGTGTATTTTGTCAACAACTGTATGTGTGTAACGTATTTCTTGTGCTGAGCAATCATAAAACGGCTGCGAAGACGCACTGGCTGAGGCTCGCAGTAATCCCGCCTCCTGGTGGTAGAGAATGCACCCCCGCCGTAGAATGCACTCCCTATCGGGAGTGTTATTACAACTAAAGCCCACACTTAAAGTTTCCACGTGCAAGATTGAATCTATTTAAAAAATGTATTTAATAAGAAGCCAAAAAGTGCAAAAACAATAATGTTCGTGTTAGAGGAGTTGTGAATGACTGCTGGGCCACAACATTAGGTACACCTGCAGACTGCAGCACGGATTTCATATTTCATTCATTCACAACTCCTCCAACACAAACATTATTGTTTTTGCACTTTTTGGCTTTTTATTAAATAACTTTTTTAAATAGATTCAATCTTGCACGTGGAAAGTTTAAGTGTGGGCTTTAGTTGATATAACACTCCCATCAGGGGGTGCATTCTACGGCGGGGGTGCATTAATCCAGCACAACAGCGGCGCATGGACTTCATTTATAAGTAGAGGTAAGACCATAATAAAGTTTTTTTTATTAAATGTGCTTTTTTGTGTGCTACAGTTTGTATGTGTAAAGTTAAAGTTAAATTAAAGTACCAATGATTGTCACGCACACACTAGGTGTAATGAAATGTGTCCTCTGCATTTGACCCATCCCCTTGATCACCCCCTGGGAGGTGTTTGAGTTTGAGTTTGAGTTTATTTCGAACATGCAAGCATACAACATGATACATCACAATTTCCAGTTTTTCTTTTCAACATGTTCGAAAAGGAGTAGGAAGAAGCAGAGTTTATTTAATCCTACCCCTTTTCTTTACATAACAGTTGCTAAAACTTTTTGTTCACTTCCTGTTCACAATTTATTCACAATAAACTCCATAAGTAATCACAATAAAAATAAATAAATAAATAATAGTAAGAATTTAATAATAATAATTGGTGAAGTAAGTCATATTTCATATGATGAGATAAGTAAGATTACTTTAAGAATGAATGAATGAATTAAGAATGTTTATCATGGTTCTTCTTCTTTGTATTTTGTAAACACTTTAAGTTTGAAGAGTTTCTTGAAGTGGATCATATTAGTATATTGTTTGATTGCTTTGCTTAATCCATTCCATAATTTAATTCCACATACTGATATACTGAGGGTCTTAAGTGTTGTACCTGCATACAAATGTTTTAAATTACGTTTTTCTCTAAGATTATATTTCTCCTCTTTTTTTGAGAAGAATTGTTGTATATTCTTGGGTAGCAGGTTATAGTTTGCTTTGTGCATAATTTTAGCTGTTTGCAAATTCACTATGTCGTGGAATTTCAGTATTTTTGATTCAATAAATAAGGGGTTTGTATGTTCTCTATATCCAACATTGTGTATTATTCTAACTGATCTTTTTTGTAGCCCCGTTAATGAATGAAGTGTACTTTTGTAATTATTTCCCCATATTTCTACACAGTAGCTCAGATATGGTAACACTAGTGAGCAGTAGAGAATATGAAGGGATTTTTGGTCTAGAACATGTTTTGCTTTATTCATTATTGACGTGTTTCTTGCAACTTTATGTTGTATATTTTTTACGTGAGATTTCCAGTTAAATTTATCATCAATCATTATACTTAGAAATTTGGTTTAATTTACTCTTTCAATTTCTATTCCATCTATTTGTATTTGTGTTTGACTTTCTCTTCTACTTTTACCAAATAGCATTATTTTAGTTTTACCAAGATTCAACGATAGTCTGTTTTTGTCAAACCATCTTTTTAATTTGTTAATTTCTTCTGTTATTATTTGTATTACCTCCTGTGTGTTCTCTCCTGAATAAAACGCTGTTGTATCATCCGCAAATAATACTAACTTTAAATCTTTTGTAACTTTACAAATGTCATTTATATAGAGATTGAATAATTTAGGTCCTAGTATTGATCCCTGAGGTACACCACAGGATATATTTAGCGTTGTAGACGTGTGTTCGCCTAGCTTCACGTATTGTTTCCTGTTCGTTAGATAACTTCTTATCCAGTTTAAGACTAACCCTCTGATGCCATATCATTCTAGTTTTTTGATTAAAATATTGTGATTAATTGTGTCAAATGCTTTAGTTAGATCCATAAAAACCGCTGCCGCACATTTTTTACTATCTATTGCATTGGTAATTTCTTCTGTAATTTCAATTAAAGCCATTGAAGTTGAAACATTAGCTCTGTATCCATATTGGTTCTCTTCGAGTATTCTATTTTTATTTATGAAACTCTCTAATCTGTTATTGAACAGTTTTTCAATGATTTTAGAAAATTGTGGAAGTAGAGAAACAGGTCTATAATTTGTAAATTGATGTTTGTCTCCAGTCTTATAAATTGGTGCAACTTTAGCTATTTTCATTTTGTTTGGAAATGTACCTGTTTGAAATGATAGGTTACTCATATACATTAATGGTCCAGAGATCTCTTCTATAACCTTTTTTATCGTTTCCATATCAATTCTGTTACAATCAGTTGAAGTCTTAGATTTATATTTTTTCACGATTGTAACTATTTCCTCCTGTGTCACATTACTGAGGAACATGGAGTTGGGATTTCGCTCTATGGTATCATTGTAGTCCTCAATTGGAACTGGGTCTGGAATCCTTTCTTCCAATTTTGGTCCAATATTTACAAAATAATTATTGAAGCTTTCAACTACTTCCTTTATGTTGTCATTTTTTTTATTTCCGTCTAAGAAGTATTGAGGGTAGTCCCTCTTAGTTCCATTTTTAATAATGCTATTGAGGATGCCCCATGTTGCTCTCATATTATTTTTGTTCCTGTCCAATAATTCACTGTAATATTCTTTTCTACATGATCGTAGTATGTCTGTTAACTTGTTTTTATACTTTTTGTACTTAATTTCTGCCTCTATAGTTCTTTGTGCTATAAATTTTCTATATAGTGTATTCTTCTTCTTACAAGCATTTTGTAATCCTTTTGTCATCCATGGTTGATTATTCTTTCTCTGCTTATTACTGAGTTGTATCCATGGACAATGTTTGTCATAAAGTATTATGAACTTGTTTAAGAAATGTTCATATGCTTCATCAACCTCTTTTTCATTATACACATTGTCCCAATCTTGCTTTTGTAGCTCAATTTTGAAGGCAGTCATCCTCTTCTCTGTGCATAGTCTTCGAAATGTCCTTTTGTCTTCCATGTTCTTCTTGTAGTTTCCATCATATATTGTAAAAACTGGCAGATGATCACTAACGTCGGTTATAAGTAGACCACTTGTAGTGTTATTATCAAAATCATTGGTAAAAATATTATCAATAAGCGTGGCACAATGTCCTGTGATTCTGCTTGGCTTTGTGATTTTAGGATATAAACTGATGCTGTACATTGTATCAATGAAGTCATCAATAGACTTTTGCTTGTCTATTGATGTCTATTGGTGAGGGGAGCAGTAGGGAGCAGTGGGCAGCAGCGGCGCCGCGCCCGGGAATAATTTTTGGTGATTTAACCCCCAATTCCAACCCTTGATGCTGAGTGCCAAGCAGGGAAGAATGCTGGTATGAGCTTTTAAACATAACCCGTTAACTGCTGCCAATCAAATGGTGAATAAGATACTCTTTAGGGTTCATATGTTTGTAAATCTGACTGTGATGAAGTCAGTGCCTCACCAGCCACGAACCTCACCGCACGTCACTGCTGTGAGGAAAGTTTGCGTTGATCGTAGCAAGGATCTTGTTTATTATGGCACGAAACGAGGCCGTGCTTAAGGGCAGCATTTCCTCAACAACATACTGCCCGACCAACTTCTTTAACTCGAAATAATGACTGTATTTCCGACTTGAAAACGCGCTTCTCTCTCCGCCCTCCATTGTTGTTTACTTCGGCGTCGCACACGTGTGTCATCCTCGTGCTAAAAACGTGACTTGTCGCTTACGTGACGTCACTTTCCAAGACGGCAAGAAGAAATAAAATGTATTTTTACGAGGGAAAATAAAATTTAAAAAAATAGTAACGCACAGTGACTCGGATTAAATAAACTTTAATCTGACTACTGGTTTGGAAATAGTAACGCGTTGGATTTGTCGTTAATGAAAAAAGACGTCATATTAGACTAACGCATTACTAAGTAACGCGCTACCGGCATCAGTGGCCGTGATGTACAGTCTGGTGTGCCGTGGGAGATTATGTAATTTCACCTAATTGGGTTAAAAATATTTTTTGCAAACCAGTAATTATAATCTGCAAATATTGTGCCGTTGTTGAGTGTCTGTGCTGTCTAGAGCTCGGCAGAGTAACCATGTTATACTCCTCCATATCAGTAGGTGGCAGCAGGTATCTGATTGTCAGGAAAATGGTTTGTTGTCGTGATTAAAATATGCAAACGACAGCGGGAGAAAGTGTGCAGGTCAAAAGGAATCTAACGCTTAAACCAAAAATAAACAAAAGTGGAGTGCCGCTAAGAAAAGGCATTGAAGCTTAGGGAAGGCTGTGCAAAACGGAACTAAAACTGAACTGGCTGAAAAGTAAACAAAAACAGAATTCTGGACAACAGCAAAAACTTGCACCGTGTGGAGCTGAGACGGCGTCCACAACGTACATCCTGTACATGACATGACAATCAACAAAGGATAACAACAAATTAAATAGTCTCGATTCCTAAAACAAAGCAGGTGCAGGGAATAGCGCTTAAAAGAAGACATGAAACTGCTACAGGAAAAGACACCAAAATAGGAGCGCAAGACAAGAACTAAAACACTACACACAAGAAAACACCAAAAAACTCCAAATAAGTCACAGCGTGATGTGACAGGTTGTGACATTACACCTACTTTGAGACAAGAGCTATAGTGATGCATGGTTGGTTATGGTTTGAATTCATATCCAACACTTGCAAGAACAACTTTTTACTGTCAATATTGGCTGCTGAGTTTCATTTTTTTATGTTTTCTGCTGGTGGTGTGCCTCTGGATTTTTTCAATGAAAAAAATGTGCCTTGGCTCAAAAAAAGTAGAAAAACACTGGAAAGAGGATTCCAAGTAAAAGTGTGCAGCCATTGACATCATTTAACGGCGGTACAGTTTCATTCAAGCAGTTCAAACCATTCGTGACAATGTGTTGTATGACCAGAACTATACTGTGTGACCAGGACTATAAGACCGTGCAGGCAGTCCTTGGTCCTCATGGATAAAGTGTGAAGAACCTGGCGTATGCCCTTTTTAACGGCAAAGTTGAGATGCATCAAGAGTGAACTGAACATGGAAATGTGCAATGCCTCACGCCAACCTCATGGCTGTCGTACGCACATTTCTACATGCTGTGGATATTCTGGCAACACTCAGAGGTGATATTGGGTAACTGTTCTAAGAAAGGAATGTCAAACAATTGCTCCTCAGAATGATTGATGTGCACATTTTTTTTCCATTACTTCTTTTTCTTACAATGCCATTCTATTTTGTAACTCTAGTTTGTGTAGAAGTTGACTCAGGGAGAAACGCACAAGAATTCCAATGTACCTGTACTGTCCTGTACCTGTACAAATGGCAATAGACGTCTATTCTATTCTATTCTATCAGAGACATATGAACAAATTACTACACACGTCTGTATACGAAAGCATGGGCAAAATGGTCCAAAAAAACTAGGGGTGTAACAATACGTTTTAACAACGATTCGATTCGATTAGGAATTTGAGGCTGACATTACTATTCAGGGAAGATATTATTTTTTAGATCCGAAACGATAAAGTGAGTTGAAATAGATTCAGTAACTTTTTAGCAAAAATAAATCAACCAGTGTGACTGTGAAATAAATACTTAACAGGTGACATTTCCTTTAGTCCTGTTATTTCTTGAAAAAGATTTTGTAGCGACCTGGTGGCATCGTGGTGCGAGGTGTTCTCCCAGGAATGCAGACGGCTTCGGACACAGCGTGCAGGTAGGAAAATGATTTATTTAAGCAAATAAATCATAGCAGGGAAAAAAACTAAGACGTGTACATAGCACAAAAGACAAAAACAAAGGGACTAGCATGGGAGCTAGCAAGCAAAAATAATATAGCATGAAAGCTAGCAGGAATCAAAGTTTGCATATAAGCAAATTAGCAAGCAAGGCCGAGTGAGGCCCGGGCAAAGACTAAATAGCCCTCTGATTAGCGCTCGGGCAACAGGTGCGCGTCCCGAACGCTAACCAGAGGCAGGTGAGCACAATCTGCCGTCATGGCAACAGAAACAAACACACGTGACACTAAAAAGTAAACAAACTGTGATCCGAGCAGCGGATCCTAACAGATGTATGTATAAATGAACTATGGATACAAACAAGCTACTATTTTAAGAAATGTTGAATAAAAGAACAGTAAACAACATTTTAATAGTGGATTTACCTGCTACTTCTGCTTTTGTTTTTCAACATAAAATAATACAATATTGATATAAAAAATAAAGTGCAACCAACATCTCGTCAGGTTGAATTAACGGTAGGTTTACGCGCTACTTTTACTGTTGTTTTTTGACATAGGAATAATACGACTACAAAATAAATTAATTTAAAAAATCAAGTTCAACCAAATCTCTTCTGGTTAGATGAGCGGTGGTTTCACCAGCTACTACTCTCACTTTAAAAAACAGCTATGATAGCAGAGAAAATGCAAACGCCACAACACAATGACATAAAGCCATAACACAACAACTATAAGCCACAACACGACAATACAAAGACAGAACAAAAGTGACAACAGACTATTTTCAGCAACCCACTGACTTCCTAAGGCGGAAAGTTGAAAACGGTGTAATGAACCAAGTTGGAAAAGTAACTGAAGTGTGACCACTTTTTCAGTCATTAATTCGTTTTTTGTACTTTTTCAATAATATTAAAAATAAACAAATAAAATAATATTAATCCACAATGTTCAGGAAGTTGGTACGTCACCGTAACTTGCTCCGCTGTCACTTCTGTCGTGTTCGTCGCTTCCTCTGTGGTTTAAAGTTGTGTTGCGGCTTTTAAACGATTTTGTTGTGGCGTTTGTATTTGTTGTGCTTTTGCAATCGTGCTGTAGCTGAAAGTTGTTGTGTAGCAAATGATGATATTATCTTGTTGCGTTTGCATTTGTTGGGACCTTTCTTAGCCACTGCAGCTATCCGCCATTCTAGTTTTGCTGGCTTTATATGAAGTGTAAAACTTCATATAAAATCTGCCGTTCTTAAATCCAATGTTTTCCTAGTATCTTAGTATCGATAAAATCGATAGATTTCCTTTTAAAATGATGTTGGATCGATACCTATCTTCCGGAAGGCAAACTAGCCGAGCACATGTTGATGCAGTTGAATCTAAGGGATATAAATCGATGTATCGATTATTCCTTACACCCCTAAAAACACATTAAATTATTGGTATGTATATTAAAGAGATATTAATACAAGGCAGCTAAACAGGCTGAAATTACAGCACAATTTGGAGCCACAGCTGGTTTTCATGAAGTAATCGGAGCTATCGACTGCACACATATTGCTCGCCATCATATGACGAATATGCATATATCAACAGGAAACGTTTTTGTTTGATCAATGTACAGATCGAATGTGATGCAGGAATACAATGAGGCAACTTTGTAGCGATGTGGCCTGCGTTCAGCACGTGATTTAAGTTACATTCTAAGTGCCGTATTTTTCGGACTATAAGGCGCACTTAAAATTCTTTCATTTTCTCAAAACTCGACAGTGCGTCTTATAAACCGGTGCGCCTACTGTATGGAATAATTTTGGTTGTGCTTACCGACCTCGAAGCTATTTTATTTGGTACATGGTGAATGATAAGTGTGACCAGTAGATAGCAGTCACACATAAGAGATACATGTAGATTGCAATATGACTCAAGTAAACAACACCGAAATATTATATGTTCCATTGAAAATATAGAACATTACACATGGCGCTCAAAAATCTATCAAAATGTTTTAGTACGACTTTGGTAAGTTATGAAGCCGATGGATTGTACTGTGCTTCAACATACGAGTATTATAATGGTGTTTGTATAAGGTAAAACATTATCTGGCGTTTTGTTTTGCAATATTATGCTAAAGAAACTTTTCTTACCTTCTGGTACCTGCTGATCTGTATTTGGGATCTGCATAAGTCCTGAAAATGTGCCTTTGTAGTCCGTGCCAACGCCGTAGTCGATAAGCGTGGTTTGGTGGTAGCGGGGCTGTATATTGTAGTGTCCCAGAAGAGTTAGGGATGCAAGGGATTCTGGGTATTTGTTCTGTTGTGTTTATGTTGTGTTACGGTGCGGATGTTCTCCCAAAATGTGTTTGTCATTCTTGTTTGGTGTGGGTTCACAGTGTGGCGCATATTTGTAACAGTGTTAAAGTTGTTTATACGCGCACCATCAGTGTGACCTATATGGCTGTTGATCAAGTATGTCTTGCAGTCACTTACGTGTGTCTGCAAAAGCCGCATACAACATGTGACTGGGCCGGCACGCTGTTTGTATGGTGAAAAAGCGGACGCTAAAGGCAGTGCCATCACGGCACGCCCTCAATATTGTTGTCCGGATGAAAATCGGGAGAAATTCGAGAGAATGGTTGCCCCGGGAGATTTTCGGGAGGGGCACTTTAAGTCAGTCTCCAGGAAAAATCGGGAGGGTTGGCAAGTATGACAGGAAGTGAACAGATATATGCAGAGGGGTAGGAATCCAATTTGTTTTGTTTTATTTGGAAGGGAGGATACATATTAACATATTTACATACAACAAACATTCACACTTTGCACCATTAAAAAAGCAATAAACGTAATAATAATAATAAATAACCCAGATTGTATGTACTGCATACAGTGCGACAAGCAATGCCTTTCTTATTTTTTAGCCTCCAGAAGCATCATAAACTGACTATTTATTTATCAAACTACAGTCATTTTAAAAAGTCATAATTATGTGTGTGTATATATATATATATATATATATATATATATATATATATATATATATATATATATATATATATATATATATATATATATATATATATATATATATATATATATATATATATATGTGTGTGTGTATGTGTGTGTTTTTTCTGCCAAGGCAAATTAATTTCCTGTTTTTAGGGGATTGATAAAGTTTATTGATCAATCTATATGTCTCTCTGTCGGATGCAATTACACAGTTCTTTCTCCCACATTCCCAGAGTATGGGGCATCAAACCCCATAAAACATAAAATAAATGCCGTAAATATGCAAGATTTAGTGCTGTGTGCTCATTTCCTTATATTGCTTCCATCCTTGTTAAACATGTTCCACATTAAGTCAGACTGACTTGAAAATTCAAGACTCACCAATAAATGTTTATTCCTATAGCCAGACCTGTGTGCTGTTTCGTACCTGACGGTTTTGGATGCAACTGTGAACCTAATTGGACAACATGTCTTAAATATTTGAGACAAATTGGTCGACTCCAAAAGGGGGACAAGCGGTAGAAAATGGATGGATGGATGGTTGGATGGTTGAAAAACATGGAGGCCATTAAGCAAAACGCCTAAAAAAAAATAGGTTCCGTTGTCTGGCTCGCACTTCTAAGACGCCCAGAGAAGGTGCACGGGTGTGCTGCGTATTCCACAACATGGCAAAAGAGCACATGTTGCGTTGGAACATATGTCATGGATGTGGAGTAAATGAGTGTTTCCTGTAGGCACACACTCAAAATCCCCATTTCTGCACCACTTTTGCACTTTTTGCAATTGTACACACAGTCTTAGTAGATCACCAGCAACACGCCCACTAAGTAATAGCAGTAGTACGTGCAATTTTATATGTGTTCGCGTGCTGTTTGTATCTTAGTAGATCAGACCCTAACTGGCTTAAAGGCTTTGACCTTTTGTCTAATGATTGTGAAAGTGTGAGCATTTCTATATTGAATGAATTGCATGTTTTCCACAGCATTTTGACCACAACCCAGAGATAATGTAATAACGTCATTTACTGTCATGTGAAAAAGGAAGGACACTGTATGTACTGTACAGTATGAACCCGGCCTCCTGTTCAAAGTCCGCCGGGATAGGCTCCCGTTTACCCATGACCATGAACAGAATAATGGGTAGGAAATGAATGGCTCTTAGCTTAAAGTACAGGTGTCAAACTCGTTTTCATTGAGGGCCACATGGCACTCAGAGGGCCACTGTATCAGTGAATAATATATAAATATAAATTGCCTCATGATATTACTACGCAATTATTTATTAATTGTATATTTTTTTATACTGTAAAAAAATGATACTTTTGATGCAAAAAAAACTGACTGCTCAGTTGCAAACATTTTATCGTAAAATGTGGGATGTTTCTTTTTATAGCATATAAATGGAAAATGGAAAAATAGTACCACAGTTTTTACTGTAAAAATCTATGGTTGTTGTTTTTCATGGTGTATTACTGTAAATGGAAAACATGATACCAGAGGTTTTTATTTTAATTTGCAGTAACATTTTGGCTACTGAGCTTCCAGGGTTTTTGTTTACTGTAAAAAATAATCCTTACAGTGCACAATTCATAAATAAATGATAAATGGGTTATACTTGTACAGCGCTTTTCTACCTTCAAGGTACTCAAAGCGCTTTGACAGTATTTCCACATTCACCCATTCACACACACATTCACACACTGATGGCGGGAGCTGCCATTCAATGGATAACTTGCTTTAAAATCATGAGTCAAGCAGATATTTAAGTACTTATTTTGATTGTATCAAAAGAGTTTGGAATGTAATGTTAGATCAAGTTTAAAAAATATGAAATTGCTTGCAGTACATACATTTTTTGTCAAAATGGAAAGTTGAATATAAGAAGATGTAAATAAGACAAATTAATTCTGTCAGGACGTGGACTGTGGGGTGTTTGTTTTCCCGAGATGCAAGAATAGTTGGAGTGGACATGGCGTGGAGGTAAAAACATCATTTTATTTTAACACTAACAAAAGGTGCGCACAAGGCGGAGATAAAACTTGGCTATGAACAAAACAATAAACTAGCACTTGGGCAAAAGCTATGGACATGAAAAACGAAAACACTTACTGTGACGTGAAAAAACAAACACTTACGTGGCATGGCATGAAGCATAAACAGGGCATGATAATGACAGAGGTATCAGAGTTAGCAGAAGTCAATGTCGCCAGACAGACTAACTGAAAGTGACAGGCTTAAATAGTAGTGATCATGATTAACACAGGTGTGTGAGTCCAAACGGGAAACAGGTGAAACTAATGGGTTGCTATGGTGACCAAACAAGAGAGTGTAAACAGGAACTAAAAAGTCTTAAAACAAGCAGAACATAACTAAACAAAACATGATCACAGACATGACAAATTAGCGGCTTTAAAATGATGTGGCGGGCTACATCTGGCCCCTGTGCCTTGGGTTCGACACATGTGACCTAGAGCAGTGGTCCCCAACCTTTTTGTAGCTGGGGACAGGTCAACGCTAGAAAATTTGTCCCACGGACCGGGGGAAGGGGGGGTTGGATTTTTTTCTTTTTTTTTCTCATAAAGAAATACAATCATGTGTGCTTACGGACTGTATCCCTGCAGACTGTATTGATCTATATTGATATATAATGTATATATTGTGCTTTTTATGTTGATTTATTTAAAAAAAAAAAAAAAAATTTTTAATTATTTTTAATTTCTTGCGCGGCCCAGTACCCATCGGTCCGCGGACCGGTACCGGGCCGTGGCCCGGTGGTTGGGGACCACTGACCTAGAGTGTTGCTGTATAAAATCTCCAATTGCAAAGTGCAAAGAAAAAAGTGCACACACTAGGGTTGTCCCATTACCAATATTACTGGTACCTGTAGCAAAATGTAGTTCGATACATTTTGATACTTTTCGATACTTTTCTAAATAAAGGGGAACACAAAAACGTTGTATTATTGGCTTTATTTTAACAAAAAATCTTAGGGTACATTAAACTTCTGTTTGCTATTGCAAGTTTGTCCTTAAATACAATAGTGAACATACAAGACAACTTGTCTTTTATTAGTAAGTAAAGAAACAAAGGCTCCTAATTAGTCGGCTGACATGCAGTAACATATTGTGTCATTTTACATTCTATTATTTTGTCAACATTATTAAGGACAAGTGGTAGAAAATTAATTATTAATCTACTTGTTCATTTACTGTTAATTTCTGCTTAATTTCTGTTTTAACATGTTCTATCTACACTTCTGTTAAAATGTAATAATCACTTATTCTTCTGTTGTTTGGATACTTTACATTAGTTTTGGATGATACCACAAATTTGGGTATCAATGCGATACCAAGTAGTTACAGGATCATACAATGGTCATAATTTAAGTCCTCGTGTGTCCAGGGACATATTTCCTGAGTTTATAAACATAAATTATTTATTTTATTTATAAACATAATATATATTTAAAAAAAACGAAAGAAGATGTTGTGATGCCAAAAAATATTGACGTAAACATAGTAGTATCGACTCGATACGTGCTTGCACTTGATATCATTACAGTGGATGTTAGGTGTAGATCCACCAATGGCGTTTGTTTACATTTTGACGCCGGTGATCTACAGCGTGTAGTGAAACATGTTTAGCTATTCCTCGTCCTGCAGGGATGATACTTGTAAGAAACTTACTTTATTTGTCGCCATGGAGGCAAGGATTAGTGGTTTAGAAGTAGCTAAAATTCTGCCGACTGCGGATGGACTTTAGCCGCTAGCTAGCTAGCCATGTCTTAAAGCACCTC
>NC_084754.1:22107768-22150268 GCF_033978785.1 Entelurus aequoreus
AATGAAAGCTTAAGATGTTGTTTCACTCGCCATACAGCAATAGATGATATCTGTCTCTTACCTGACTGCTTCTATGTTAGCTACCTCTCTTTGTTTATAATGTATATTTTCGGCTGGATTTACTCAATTTTATGCTGCCCTTTTTTTTTTTGCTGCAGCTGTTACATATACTGTAATATTGTACATGGTAATTGGGATTTGTTATATATTGTGTACATCATATAGAAATATAATATAATATAATAATATAATATATCAGTATATATTAGATACTGTATATATCAGCGTTTATCAACCTTTTTGGAGCCAAGGCACATTTTTGTTCATTGAAAAAATGCGGAGGCACACCACCAGCAGGAAACATTAAAAATGTAAACTCGGTTGATATTGACAGTAAAACGTCATTGTTGCAATTGTTGGATATGAATTCAAACCATAACCAACCATGCGTCACTCTAGCTCTTGTCTCAAAGTAAGTGTCACAACCTGTCACATCACGCCGTGACTTTTTTGGAGTTTTTTGGTGTTTACCTGTGTGTAGTTTTACCATGAATTGATTAACGTGGACCCCGACTTAAACAAGTTGAAAAACGTATTCGGGTGTTACCATTTAGTGGTTAATTGTACGGAATATGTACTGCACTGTGCAATCTACTAATAAAAGTTTCAATCAATCAAAATAATGTTTTAGTTTGTGTCTTGCACTCCTGTTTTGGTGGCTTTTCCCGTTTTGTTGGTATTTTCCTGTAGCAGTTTCATGTCTTCCTTCGAGCGCTATTCCCTGCACCTGCTTTGTTTTAGCAATCAAGACTATTTCAGTTGCGCGGACGCTATCCTTCTTTGTGGGGAAATTGTTGATTGTCATGTCATGTAAGGACGTACTTTGTGGACACTGTCTGCTCCACACGCTGTATGTTTTTGCACTCGTCTTTTGTTTATATTTTGGTTTAAGCATTAGATACGACGTTTACAAAGCAAATAGCTACCTGCTGCCACCTACTGATATGGAAGAGTATTACATGGTTACTCTGCCGAGCTCTAGACAGCATCGACACTCAATTTGCTGATTATAATTACTGGTTTGCATAAAATATTTTTAACCAAAATAGGTGAAATTAAATAATCTCCCACGGCACACCAGACTGTATATATAATATGTAAATATTACTTATATGTTATATTGCTACTATGGTACATTTTTAGTCTACTTAATACCTGCATTATCCTTTCCATCCTTTGAAACTGCGCTACTGTGTGGAACAATTTAATTGTGGATCAATAACGTTTGTCTGAGTAAGATGTGTATCCTTCTCATTCCCATCTCATTAAATTAAGTATATATTAAGTATGATTCATTGTATTTGTATTGTATTATCGTTATTTTACCTATAGATCTTTATTGGATCAGAGATTAAGGATTCAAGGACTCAAATTTTAGAAATTTTTGCTATCCAACAGATTTATTGAATATTTATTATTGTATATCAGCGCCACATTGCCTAATGTGTGTGTGTGTGTGTGTGTGTGTCATTATGTTTGTTATTGTGCCTTCTGTCTATACTCAGTAAACTAACGCTGCTTTGCACCTGAAGTTCCTAACATAAAATACTTGAATTTAATTGAGATTGGGACAAACAAACCCATCGCAAGTCTTACTCTAGAGAAGACTATGTAGGTGAGCTCTGATCCTGATTCAGTACATTTCCACAGCGCCCTCTTATGGTGAGATGTATTGAATGTGACCAACACGTGTGACAACTAACCCCGTTTTCCCCAACATGAAAAAAGCAAGCACACACTTAAAAATGCCATGAAAATTATGAGAAACGCAGCTCAGCTGAAATACCAAATAAAAAACTAACTTATTGGATGCTTAGTAAGCGCTTTGATGTGATGCCATGACATAATAGTGTTTTTTTTTCATTTGTGTCTTTGGTCTGCCAAGTGTTTGTGCTGAGTAAAGTGATGGCTGAGTCTGTAAAGTGATGATGCTGCAATTAGGCCAATAGTGTACAAAGAGCGTGCATTTTTATTATATGTTATTATCAATTTACTGGCCCTCAGTATATTCTAAAAAAAATTATGTAAACAATGAATACTGGTGTACTTTGTCAGGAACTTTGTCAGTTCCACTTAAAGGGGAACTGCACTTTTTTAAATGTTATTTTGTCTATCGTTCACAATCATTCCAGACATGACGATGAATGGATTTTTTTTTCGTGCATCCTCAATATAAAATAAATTAGATCTAAAATCAGCTTACAATGGAGCCAATGGGAGTCGCTCTATTCTGCCTTCAGAGCTCCGAAAAACATCCAAACACCTCCATTAGGGTTATATATACACACTGTAAGTATATATGTTATGTAGTAACAGGCACATTTATAATAACATTTAATATTTACGTATTTTGATCATTTTAAGCATATGTGACGCATTCATTTCAAAAACGCATCAAGACATTTGCTTTTTTTCTCTCTTCATCACTGATTTCTGCTCACTGCAGACTTTATGAGAGCCAACAAACATAATAAAACATCACTACTGTACAATGTCTGCTGCAGTGATGTGCAGTCAGGGGAGGCAGGTGAGGCGGGACCTCAGGTGCCATCATGGAAAGAAAAAAAATGTAAAAAGAAAAAAAAAAAATTAAATTGTTATATGTATCCAGTGATTATACTATAAAGTTATTTTCCATTTAACTTCACCAGTTTTAGATTATTTTTATTCAAAATCGCTGAATTTTCACATTTGCCGTTCAAATACTGAGAAGAGACTTGCTGTGATCAGCAGCCAGTTGAGGCACGTCACTCAGTTGAGCCTCACCATGGATTGCGGACTCGGCTAACTGCTGGCCTGCTGTGCAGTGAGACCGTATTGCTATATGAACTATATTATACATTTCCATAGTTTAGTTAGCTGAGGTATATAATGTACAGTGTATTTTGTCAACAACTGTATGTGTGTAACGTATTTCTTGTGCTGAGCAATCATAAAACGGCTGCGAAGACGCACTGGCTGAGGCTCGCAGTAATCCCGCCTCCTGGTGGTAGAGAATGCACCCCCGCCGTAGAATGCACTCCCTGTCGGGAGTGTTATTACAACTAAAGCCCACACTTAAAGTTTCCACGTGCAAGATTGAATCTATTTAAAAAAAGTTATTTAATAAAAAGCCAAAAAGTGCAAAAACAATAATGTTCGTGTTGGAGGAGTTGTGAATGACCACTGGGCCACAACATTAGGTACACCTGCAGACTGCAGCACGGATTTCATATTTCATTCATTCACAACTCCTCCAACACGAACATTATTGTTTTTGCACTTTTTGGCTTCTTATTAAGTAACTTTTTAAAATAGATTCAATCTTGCACGTGGAAAGTTTAAGTGTGGGCTTTAGTTGATATAACACTACCGTCAGAGGGTGCATTCTACGGCGGGGGTGCATTAATCCAGCACAACAGCGGCGCATGGACTTCATTTATAAGTAAAGGTAAGACCATAATAACGTTTTTTTTATTAAATGTGCTTTTTTGTGTGCTACAGTTTGTATGTGTAAAGTTAAAGTTAAGTTAAAGTACCAATGATTGTCACACACACACTAGGTGTAATGAAATGTATCCTCTGCATTTGACCCATCCCCTTGATCACCCCCTGGGAGGTGAGGGGAGCAGTGGGCAGCAGCGGCGCAGCTGATTTAACCCCCAATTCCAACCCTTGATGCTGAGTGCCAAGCAGGGAAGAATGCTGGTATGAGCTTTTAAACACAACCCGTTAACTGCTGCCAATCAAATGGTGAATAAGATACTCTTTAGGGTTCATATGTTTGTAAATCTGACTGTGATGAAGTCAGTGCCTCACCAGCCATGAACCTCACCGCACGTCACAGGTCTGCTGTCAATAGGATGCCGACTGCTGGGATGTTCATATATTCTCATTTAGATGAAACATGTCTCATAATAGCTCATGTTATTCTATTCTGTGTTATATGTGTTTTATGTTGCACGATTGCGCCAAGTAAAGTTCCTAGTTTGTGAACCCGTTCTCAAACAATGGCAATAAAAACTCTTCTGATTCTGATTCTGATTCTGATAATCCTCAAGAAGAAACGGGGTGAGGTTACAGGCTTTGCTAATTTATGATGCACCACTTTTGTGTCTGCAGCTGCTGTACTTCGCTCTGTGCGCCATCGGCCTGGTCGTTTCTGTGCTGGTGGCGTCCTTCGCCGGCTATCACCACGCTCAGACCAGCAGCTTCAGCTGTCTGCCAGCCGCCGAGGACTGCCTGTGCACTTTGGAGCCACACGACCCCATCGCTCGCACCTTCACCTACGAAGGAGTGGCCGACTGCCAGGAGGTCACCGAGACGCTGACGCTGTACCACTTGCTGCAGATTGTGCTGAACCTGGTTCAGGCCTTGGTCTGTGCTGTGGGCGCCTTCCTCATGTGGAAGCACCGCTACCAGGTCTTCTTCGCCGGTCTGCAGATCGCAAACTTCCGGCAGTGGCGCAAGGTGTAACGTGGTGACGCGGTGGACACGCCCCCTTTTTTGCTATCTACCTTGTGTGGTTGTTGTTGTAATTACAATAATATGATATTGTCTTTTTGTACCTCTTTTGTACACATTTGAAGAAAGTTATAGAAATATTGTAACATTCATTATTTTTCAAAAAATGACTCACACTAACGTGCACATTTCTTTCACAAAATTTGACCAGTTATCTAATACACGAGCACTAAAATCCAAAAAAACCATAAAATCAATTATTATTATTATTACAAATATTTCCAGTTCTCTCAATGAATGAGATCCTAAAATCCTACTTGCATGAACATCAACGTTACTTGTTTTAAATGCATTGCAGTGCAGCTAGAAAGTCTCATTACTTTTGCTGTTGTTGACTTTATAATATTTTGATGCGACAAGCAAACCAAATAAAACCACTAATGTCAAACTTTTACACAGTAAAGTATCATTGCTTGGTTTTCATTGACATGAACATGGGAAACCCCTTCAAGTCGACAACCCTCAGATTAGCTAAATCACGTCGACATAAGCGGTTGTCAACATAACCATTTTGGTCTAAAATGTTGCAAAAAATGGGTAAGCAGAAAACGATCAGGACTTGATTTGACTGGCTGAGTCTTGGACAATTTGTCGACATAAACTTTAATTCCACTTTTATTTCCAATATTATTTGAATTTAGTTTTGAGCCCCCGATCACAAAAAACGATTTTTAACTTAAGTTCCATTTGATGCATGATTTGTACTAAAACTAATTAGTTGGACATTAATTGTTCAATAATGCTAATTTTCAGTCCAAAATAACAAATGTAACATCATTAAAACATAAATTGGCAAGTCCGTTTAGGTCTGCGTACCTTCCATTCATTCTAATCCCAATTCTTAAATGCAAATCAAAAAACAAATTTTGGGCAATTTTTTCTATTTTCATTTCCGAAACAAAAGTTGGAAATCTATTTTATGGGACTTTTTTCAAACGACATTAGGACTCCTGCTGAACAAAGATGTTACCGTTATCCTAAATGATAAGAAAAGGCTAAAATGGTCCATGTACTTTACGTTTATTTTATTTCCAATTCTGAAACACAAATCAAAAAACAAAATTAGGGCCGTTTTTTAGATTTTTATTATATATGGCAGATTTTAAAACAAACAAAAAGGGGTTGATTTTCATTAAAATGTTGCCATAAAATTGGATTTTGTGCTGTTTTCCTTTTATGGAGTTTTGTTTTTTCAGATAAACACAAAACTCGAAAAAAATTTGCTAAAATGCGTGGTTATTTGTGTGACAACAAATTGAACCGGGAGCAGTTTTTTAGCCTTTCCTTTGCGTTTAGCATGTTTTTAGCACAACGGTAACATCTTTGTTCAGCAGGAGTCCTAAAAAACACATTTCGGACCATTTTTTATATTTTCATTTCTGAAACAAAAGTTGGACAACTATTTAATGACACTTTTTTATATACAGGTATAGGACTCCTTCTGAACAAAGATGTTACAGTTATGCTAAAAACATGCTAAACACAAAGGAATGGCTAAAATACTGCTTCCGGTTCAATTTGTCATCACACAGATAACCACAAATTTTTGCACATTTTCTTGTGTTTATCTGAAAAAAAAAACAAATCCATAAAAGCAAAGCAGCACAAAATCCAATTTTATGGCAATATTTTAATGAAAATGAAACCTTTTTTGTTTGTTTTAAAATCTGCCATATAAAATAAAAATCTAAAAACGGCCCTAATTTTATTTTACGATTTGCGTTTCAGAATTGGAAATACAATGAACGGAAGGTACACGGACCCGTGTACCTTCCGTTCATTCTATTCCCAATTCTTAAATGCAAATCAAAAAACAAATTTGGGGCCATTTTTTCTATTTTCATTTCTGAAACAAAAGTTGGAAATGTATTTTATCGGCGTTTTTTCAAACGACAATAGGACTCCTGCTAAACAAAGATGTTACCGTTATGCTAAATTATAAGGAAAAGCTAAAATACTGCTTTCTGTTCAATTTGTCATCACACATTTTTGCATTTTGGATGAACATATGTTCGACTTTTGTGTTCATCTGGAAAAATAAAAATCCATAAAAAGAAAACAGCACAAAATCCAATTTATGGCAATATTTTAATGAAAATCAACCCTTTTTTGTTTGTTTTAAAATCTGCCATGTATAATAAAAATCGAAAAACGACCTTAATTTTGTTTTTTGATTTGCGTTTAAGAATCGGAAATAGAATGAACGGAAGGTACACAGACCCTGGCATAAGATCTGGGCACATCTCGATTGCCCTACGTCTCTCTTCCCAGCTCAGCACTAGCAGCACTGTGTGCAGAGCAGGAAGGGGCTGGAATATGTTTGCAGTAAAAATTGAATATGAAGCAAAAAGCCATTCATTAAAGGCTGGTGGTGTAGCGGTATGAACTGCTGCTTTTAGTAGCAGAGGGTGTGGGACCCTGTCAGGGTTGTGTCAGAAAGTAAAAATCAGCGCGATAAAGCCCACACTCACATTGTCATTGTTTTCTTGTTTGTTTTTATTTCATTACATTTTTCTGTTTTTGTTATTTTGCACCGAAAAATAAATGTGTTTTCCATGTATTTGTATAACTCCAAAACATGCGTCGAATTAAAGTCAGACGGAGGCAGATAGTATTAAAAAAAATCAGGGCTTTCTGGGCCAAAAAGTCCAGGGCCACATTTTCTTCTCAGTCCACAACCCTACTGATGTCAATCAAGAGTGTTACTATAATGCAGGTCTTATACTGAATGTTGTTATTGTGCAAATGTACCTGGCCAGTGAGTCTACGCTATACAACTGGGATTCTCAAACTGTGGTATGCATGCTCCATCTAGTACAGGGGTCGGCAACCCAAAACGCTGAAAAAGCCATTTTGGACCAAAAATACAAAAAACAAATCTGTTGGGAGCCGCAAAAAATGAAAAGCTGTATATAAGTGTTATAATGAAGGCAACACATGACGTAAGTGTCTATATTAGCTATAATAGCCTACTATCAAAATTACTATGTGTCGCAGGCTGAAGCAAATCTTCGTTGACAGAAATGTTGAAATGTAATATTTATTCTACACATTTTTACAACATTAGAAACCATTAGTAAATCAGAGGCTACTCAGAAGGTGAGATAACTCTTGGAAATTACGGGCTTATAATGGCCAAAAGTATAGATGTGTGTGTCCAAGTTAAGGCTGTCTTCTTCTAAAATATTTATTACAATCTTTGGCAAGCTAGGTGATGTTTGCTGTGGTCTGGAACAACATGGCACACAAACAACTATCTGAAATGCAGCCAATATTACATACAGATAACATGTCATGAGACATGAAAAACTAAATTATATACAAAGAGGATAGAAGTAAAGGACATGAAATGAGCTCAAATATACCGTATTTTTCGGACTATAAGGCGCAGTTTTTTTCATAGTTTGGCCGGGGGTGCGACTTATACTCAGGAGCGACTTATGTGTGAAATTATTAACACATTACCGTAAAATATCAAATAATATTATTTAGCTCATTCACGTAAGATACTAGACGTATAAGATTTCCTCGGATTTAGCGATTAGGAGTCACAGATTGTTTGGTAAACTTATAGCATGTTGTGGCGGGCACTAGGACCATGCTCACACGCAGCAGAATGGGTGTGGTTTTATGTACCTTCTTGGGCACACTATAAAAGTGCATATTGTGTTTTATTGTGCATTCTTATGTTGGCAGTCTTACAATAAAGACCTCAAAGAAACAACGCTGTGTTTCTTGCATTTGCCACAATGTTCTATATGTTATAGTTATTTGAATGACTTACCATAATATGCTACGCTAACATACCATACATATGCGTCATATAACGTACACTTATTCAGCCTGTTGTTCACTATTCTTTATTTATTTTAAATTGCCTTTCAAATGTCTATTCTTGGTGTTGGGTTTTATCAAATAAATTTCCCCCAAAAATGCGACTTATACTCCAGTGCGACTTATACAGGTTTTTTTCCTTCTTTATTATGCATTTTCGGCAGGTGCGACTTATACTCCGGTGCGACTTATACTCCGAAAAATACGGTACCTACATATGAGGTATAATGATGCAATATGTACATACAGCTGGCCTAAATAGCATGTTAGCATTGATTAGCTTGCAGTCATGCACTGACCAAATATGCCTGATTAGCACTCCAACAAGTCAATAACATCAACAAAGCTCTCCTTTGTGCATTCACAGTCCACACTATGGTGAGTTCAGGAACCACCGAAATTAGTAGGACAAAACGATGTTCACCAAATACTCTCATCAGTGAAGCATACACACAAACATATTAAACAGTGGGCTTTCTAACAACTGGGAAAGTTTGTGTTATGTTTGTCCTCAAACAAAAAACATACTAAAACAAAAATATTATTTTCCCCCATCTTTTTTAATTTTCAATCCTTTTTTAAAAATGCTCCAGGGAGCCACTATGGCGGCACTTAAGAGCCGCGGGTTGCTGACCGCCGATCTAATAATCTAATAAATAATCACTTAATTAAATATTCAAACATAGTGTTAGTGTTCAAACTGTGTGTAATGCTACAGTGGCCAAAAATAGTAAATATATTTGTTAAATAAATCCTCAGCCTTGTTTTTAATGAATATTTAGTCCTGCTACGCTACTGTAATTTAATGTTGTTCATTATGGTTGTACTTGGAGAGCCAAGTTTTTTCTGAGGTGGTAAAAACACGTTGACTGTTCTAGACAACAACACCTCTTGGGGTTATAGTGTGGGCCTCAGAATTGGACTTTGACTTGCAGCGCAGCGTGCCAAGCCGCCGACATGACTCCAACCGGCCGTAGAAGTCAAACTATAAACGCTATAAATAGAGCAAGGATGTACTTCTGTACTGTGACAAGTATGTGACACAAGGAATTTGACTTGGTACTGTGCTCTCTTGGTTCAACGCAAGAAACAAGGAAAAACTGCAACAAGGACTAGAGCGCGCAGCACCGTGTCGGCCATCTGCGGCGCCATCTTGGTATGAAACACGAGGGAGACATTGAAAGAAGACAAAAGACATTGAAGGAGCACAGAGCTGATGCAACCAGCAGCCACGTCAGAGGCGCTATTTCGACATACAGCTACAAAAGTAAAACACAAGGCATATTAGGTTTGTACAGTATACCGGTATCAGTATAGTACCGCGATACTAATGAATCATATTCGGTACTATACCGCCTCTGAAAAGTACCGGTCCCGCACCCCCCCGCGTCATCACGTCGTGTAATTGCTGGTTTACGAGCAGACGAGCATGTTCGGTAGCGCACAATCACAGAGTACTTACAATCAGACGCAGTGTGGAGACAGAAAAGGGAGAACAGACGCATTTTGGCCTAAAAACTAACGATAAAGGTGAAGTTATAACACTGAAACGCCCTCAGGAAGAGGTGCTTTAAGACATGGCTAGCTAGCTAGCGGCTAAAGTCCAGCCGCAGTCGGCAGTGTTTTATCTACTTCTAAATCACTAATCCTTGTCTCCATGGCGACAAATAAAGCAAGTTTCTTACAAGTATCATCCCTGCAGGACGAGGAATAGCTAAACATGCTTCACTACACACCGTAGGAGGTTACAATCGCTCAATGTAAACAAATGCCATGGGTGGATCTACACCTGACATCCACTGTAATGATACCAAGTACAGGAGCGTATCTAGTCGATACTACTATGATTACGTTGATATTTTAGTAGTTAGAGTGTCCGCCCTGAGATCGGTAGGTTGTGAGTTCAAACCCCGGCCGAGTCATACCAAAGACTATAAACATGGGACCCATTACCTCCCTGCTTGGCACTCAGCATCAAGGGTTGGAATTGGGGGTTAAATCACCCCAAATGATTTCCACCGCTGCTGCTCACTGCTCCCCTCACCTCCCAGGGGGTGAACAAGGGGATGGGTCAAATGCATAGGGTAATTTCACCACACCTAGTGTGTGTGTGACTATCATTGGTACTTTAACTTTAACTTATAAACTCAGGAAATATGTCTCTGGACAGATGAGGACTTTGAATATGACCAATGTAGGATCCTGTAATGATTTGGTATCGGATTGATACCCAAATTTGTGGTATCATCCAAAACTAATGTAAAGTATCAAATAACAGAAGAATAAGTGATTATTACACTTTAACAGAAGTGTAGACAGAACATTTAAGGTATTTTGAAAGTAAGCAGATATTAACAGTAAATGAACAAGTAGACTAATAGTACATTTTCTACCACTGTCTGTCTATCTGTGTTGGCCCTTTAATGAGGTGGCGACTTGTCCAGGGTGTACCCCGCCTTCCGCCCGAATGCAGCTGAGATAGGCTCCAGCACCCCCCGCGACCCCAAAAGGGACAAGCGGTAGAAAATGGATGGATGGATGGTCCTTAATAATTTTGACACAATAATAGAATGATAAATGACACAATATGTTACTGCATACGTCAGCAAACTAATTAGGAATCTTTGTTTGCTTACGTAATAATAAAAGACAAGTTGTATGTTCACAATTTTATTTAAGTACTAAATTGCAACAAGAAACATATGTTTAGGTACCCTAAGATTTTTTTGTTAAAATAAAGCCAATAATGGAATTTTTTTTGTGGTCCTCTTTAATTAGAAAAGTATCAAAATAATTTTGGTACCGGTACAGGTACCAAAATATTGATATCGGGACAACACTAAGGCATATAATTGCACCATGCATAGAAACCCAACAAAACAAAAGAGATCATCACATATTGGACACATGATGCTCACTCTGTGTGCTGAAATGATGTCAATGAATATTGATGAATGTGTACACGTTCATGCACTTAAAGCAAAGTTGTTGGTGCGAGGACGATGCTTTGAAGGACTCGAGCGAAGTAAAGCCTGAAACCAAAAGTATGACTGAAGTGTGACTCGAGCACAGACACGAGGATCTGTGTTCAAACCATGCGTGTCATCATGACTGCTAATTTCAATATGATGAGCATGACATGTTTCCTGCTTTCTCATGGCTGTCATCCACATCTATGAGCATCGCATAGAAGACACTAGTGGACGCATCTGAAAGCTAATCCGCCACCATGTGTGTTATAGTGCAAGTTCAAAGTGTGTGTCATGATGCATCCTGCATGCAGAGCTCACGTTGCCAGGGCATGTTTTTGCTTGTGTTTTGGTCACGATGCGTCATGTGACTACAAAAGGCTCGGACACAGAAAGTCACATGCCTGTTATCACGGGGTTGCACTTATTTATAAATTAACAAAAGACACAGGGGAGGAACCAGTCGCCCTGCGCAACAACTGAGTCACCCATGTGGCTCAGTTGTTGTTGTCAGAAAAGAAAAACAAATAAATGCTGTTTTGAGATATGAGCTCTGCTTCTTCTTGCACCTTTTTTGGACATGTTGAATTGTGCAAATGTAAACCTGATGTTCCTCAACGTAACTTGTTACACATGCTTTAATAAATAGATCTATGGAGATTATGAATCTCTAAAGATTTTACATAAAATAAACATGAAAAAAACAATTAAATACAAATGAAACAACAATAAACCAGATACAATTACAATTGTAAATAACATATAAGATTTGAGGACCAGTCATAGACAATTTAGAGTGGCTTACATACACACACACATGCATCCACAAAAAATATACGCCACACACACATACCCCACCCCCCATCCAACGCCCTTGATGCGAATCCCTTAGGGGTGATGGACGGATGGGCAGCGCCTGAAGAGCTGCAGCCTGCCACCGTAGCCCCCACTCCCTCCCCTCTGTTGCAAGTCTCGAGATGTACGTTGTAATATGTATATGTGCTTTGCTATGGAGTTTATTTCCCAATCCAGACTGGGCCCCCTTAGGAGCCCAGTCTGGATTGTATTTTTTTTACTCATCCTCCCCCAGCGTTGACCTTTTTCCCATCTTTTACGGGGCGCCTTGTGGCCACCCATCAGCGTTCCCTGTACACTGTTTGTTTGTCTAATCTTGAACGGGTTTGTGCTGAAAACAAAGTTTCGTTGTACTTGTGCAATGACAATAAAGACCTACCTACCTACCTACAATTGTAAATCACATATACACATCGTAATCATCATCAGCGTTCAAACAGACATGTGCATTGCTTACTAATTCATTTTATCAACATTATGAGACATTGATAAAATTAGGAAACAAAATGGGACCTAGTATGAACCCGTGGGGGACACCGTTTCGAATAGACAACATGCTTAAACACAGGCCATCAACCTGAACCTTTTGTGTTGTACCACTCAAATAGTTACCAAACCATTTGACTGCTTCGGTAGACATTCTAATATCCTTTAATCTGCAAGCCAACCAGTGGTGTGCCGTCAGGGCCAGCAAGGCCTTCTCTGCTGCCCTAACATAACCAGAAATCATGATCATAATTAAAGATTTTTTTTTTTTTTTTTTTAAATTAATCAATCCAACAAAACAATACACAACAATACCATAATAATGCAATAATGCAATTCCAATTCCAAAACCAAACCCGACCCAGCAACATTCAGAATAGCAATGAACAGAGCAATTGAGAGGAGACACAAACATGACACAAAACAATCTAAAAGCAGTCAAACAAAAATGAATATTATCAACAACAGTATCAATATTAGTAACAATTTTAACATAGCAGTGATTAAAAATCCCTCATTGACATTATCATTACAGACATTTATTATTATTATTATTATTATTATTTTATTTTTTTTTAATGTCCTGCCCAGCTTCTCGGGCAAATCATATAGCAGATGTAGATGCCCATATCGGCTGTTCAGATTTACTTTACAAAAGAGAAGTGTAGGATACTTCTCTTGTTGCCTTACTTGTATTTTGACTTTATTAAATGTTACAGACATTTATAAAAAAAAAATTGATTTACTTTCTCTAAATATCCAAAACTATTCATATTCTCTTCATGTCATATTATGCTCCTTCAAGTGCATATTGTTTTTAGTTTTAGGTTTTATCCAATCAGAATTCAGTCAGTTTATGTTGCCATGCTGTACTAAATCTGCCCGGGGCCTTCAGAATCAACAATGCAGGCGTCCGTGCTACGAAAGTGAACGGGGACATACAGTTGATAGACAGTTGCGATAGCCAATCAGATCACAAGTTGTTGACAGTAGCCTATCCAAGTAGCCTGATAATAACGAGACTGTGATTGGATACTCACTTGTCATTCCAAAGTGAGTATCCAAACACAAGTTTCAATTTAGCAGGAAGCAGGAAGTGTTGTGTTGCACTGCGGCCAAACCGGGATAGCAGAGAAGGAGAACAAAACGTTGATTAGGTGGCAGATATATATTTGCAATTTCATTTTCAAGAAGGATATTTAAAGAGAAACTCCATCTTGTGAGACGATGTCGGACGCTAGCTCAGCTGTTCTGGCGATGAAATGGGGAAATGCTCGCCATTTCCACTCGAATAAGCCGACTACGAGGGGTACCACTGGATTATACGGCGTCAAATGGGTGCTACAAATTGTGAGTTCAAATATTTTATTTTTTCACTTTTAATATGTTTTTTGCAATTTTCATTTTGACAGTACCACATAAGATATGTTTTAATTGCAGATGCACCAGAAAATAACCCGCCTTGTACACTGTTGATGTGATTCAATGCTCAGTAGTGCGTAAAAGTGTTCCTGTATAGTATTTCTCCAGCAATGGTCATGTGGTGACATCAATTATGGTATTTTGAGAGGTAATCATTGAATTCGGTTATCACTGAAGGCCTAGGTGGGAAACGCACGACCCGCCACTGGAGCCAAGTAATGTAGATTTTCACTCAGTTTTGGAAAGAGGTGTTTCAAATACAGTATTTTGATTTTAATGTGGCTAAAAAAAAACATAAAAACAAAGACAATATTTTTTTGATACAGCTCTTGTATTGACATCATGAAAGCAGTCATTGTGCGAGAATGTTTTTCCATTATCCATAGCTTATCCTGTTCAGGGTTGCAGTAAAGCTGGAGCCTACCCCACAATGGAGGGCTAATTACTGCAGACAAACACTCATTCACAGCGGTCAGTGAGCGGGACTCAACATGATGCTGGCCACAGCCCAGTGAACCACTACACTTATCAGTGCATAACTGTCAACATTCCCAGTTTCCTGGCACCCAACCGTTCCTGGGTTTTTTCCTCTATTTAAAAAAACAACAACAAAGTCCTGTTCCGTACTGTATAACACACCGTTTAGCTCGTAATGTCAGGCCTTCAAAATAAAAGCACACAGGAAATAATACCGCATTCCACCAGCACTCCAATTATTGTGGGGTTTCCTTATTTTCCAGGAAATGTCCATGATTTTTTTCAAATGCAAATGTTGACAGACATGTATCAGAATAGAAATAATATGGACAAAAAAGTAAAAACAAAACAAACAAATTAATAAAAGCAATACATACACTATATTGCCAAAAGTATTTGGCCACCTGTCTTGACTCACATATGAACTTGAAGTGCCATCCCATTCCTAACCCATAGGGTTCAATATGATGTCGGTCCACCTTTTGCAGCTGTTACAGCTTCAACTCTTCTGGGAAGGCTGTCCACAAGGTTGCGGAGTGTGTTTATAGGAATTTTCCACCATTCTTTCAAAAGCGCATTGGTGAGGTCACACACTGATGTTGGTCGAGAAGGCCTGGCTCTCAGTCTCCGTTCTAATTCATCCCAAAGGTGTTCTACCGGGTTCAGGTCAGGACTCTGTGCAGGCCAGTCAAGTTCATCCACACCAGACTCTGTCATCCATGTCTTTATGGACCTTGCTTTGTGCACTGGTGCACAGTCATGTTGGAAGAGGAAGAAGCCCGCTCCAAACTGTTCCCACAAGGTTGGGAGCATGGAATTGTCCAAAATGTTTTGGTATCCTGCAGCATTCAAAGTTCCTTTCCTGGAACTTAGGGGAAAAGCCCAACTCCTGAAAAACAACCCCACATCATAATTCCTCCTCCACCAAATTTCACACTCGGCACAATGCAGTCCGAAATGTACCGTTTTCCTGGCAACCTCCAAACCCAGAATATTTAGGAGCGAGGAAATTTCCCGACTGGATTTGTTGCACAGGTGGCATCCTATGACAGTTCCACGCTGGAAATCACTGAGCTCCTGAGGGCGGCCCATTCTCTCACAAATGTTCGTAGAAACAGTCTCCATGTCTAAGTGCTTGATTTTATACACCTGTGGCCGGGCCAAGTGATTAGGACACCTGATTCTCATCATTTGGATGGGTGGCCAAATACCTTTAGCATCATAGTGTATGTTCTCTCTATCTGACACTCTTCCATTGCACTATTACTGCACTTGGTCTACACACAAGCAGTGAGAGATATCTTTAATAGCTGTCACAAGCAGCATGAGCAGAGGCAGGCCTGCTGGTGTGGACAGCAAACTGAAGGGGGGGGGGTCTGTGGATGGTAAATGACAGGACAGGATGAACAAGCCATCGGGGACTTTGTGGGATTCATTGATCTTCTGGGTTGCACGAGGACAAACTCGCAGCATCCATGGTTTCAAACGAGACAAGTGTAGCATTCTAATGTGGACGCTCATGTGAGTAACGTCAATAATTTGTTGCGGCCCGCCATCACTTTGGACTCCTTCAAATAGATTTGGTGCTACTTGTTTACCCTTGCTCATAACCCCGAATGCACCTGGTCTGCCAGAGAATAAGAACATATTTGGCTATTTAGTAAAACAGATACTACTTTTTTTTCACAACTCTAGTGGAGATTTTTGAGAGCCTGACATGAGAATAAGCATACAGTTCACCCAGAAAGTATTCACAGCGCTTCACTTTTTCCACATTTTGTTGTAACAGTCCATCCATCCATTTTCTACCGCTTCTTCCCTTCGGGGTCGTGGGGGCGCTGGAGCCTATCTCAGCTACAATCGGGCGGAAGGCGGGGTACACCCTGGACAAGTCGCCACCTCATCGCAGGGCCAACACGGATAGACAGATGTTACAGTCTACACACAATACCCCATAATAACAATGTGAATTTTTTTATTTTTTTTTGCAAATTTAGTCAAACTAAAAAACTGAAAACATTTCTCACATGTTTTAGACTTAGACTTCCCTTTGTCATTCAAATTTGAACTTACAGGTAAGAACAACATTTCGTTGCATTAGCTCGCTGTAGTGCAGGATAAAAGAGCAATAAGAAGCAGATATAAAGAAATAGATAAATATATTGCACTTTTGCATATGCATCCACGTTTATGGATGTATGTTATGTTGTCTTTATATTCCAGCGAGTTAATCAGTTTTTGGGGGGGAATTGAGGGGATTATTATGATGCGTTCAAGAGTCTTATGGCCTGAGGGAAGAAGCTGTTACAGAACATAGAGGTTCTGCTACGGAGGCTGCGGAACCTCTTTCCAGAGTCCAGCAGTGAAAACAGTCCTTGGTGGGGGTGGCAGGCGTCTCTGCAGATTTTCTGAGCCCTGGTCAGGCAGCGGCTTTTTGTGATTTCCAGGATAGGAGGAAGAGGAGTACTGATGTACGTAAGTATTCACAGCATTTGCTCAATACTTTGTTGATGCACCTTTGGCAGCAATTACAGCCTCAAGTCTTTTTGAGTACGATGCCACAAGCTTGGTACACCTATCTGTGGGTGGTTACACCCATTCCTCTTTGCAGCAGATTGAATGCGAAGTGTTGTTTTTTTTTATCCATACATTTCTGCATTCATCTTAGTCTAGTCAGGGAGGTGACCAAGAACCCAATGGTCACTCTGTCAGAGCTACAGCATTCCTCTGTGGAGAGAGGAGAGCCTTCCAGAAGGACAACCATCTTTGCAGTAAACCACCAGTTAGAAGGAAGCAATTTCTTGGTAAAAAGTTTGCTAAAATGTACCTCAAAGGCTGATCACCATGCCAATATCATTCCGAGAGTGATGCATGGTGGTGGCAGCATCATGCTGTGGGGTTGTTTTTTTAGCGGCAGGAGCTGGGAAACTCGTCAGGATAGAGGGAAAGATGCTCAGGTGCTGCTGTGGAAACCACCACCTCCAAAAGCACTCAGAGGCTTGGTCTTATTTTAGCAACAGACAACAATGTCATTGATAGCGCTAATATCTTTTTCTGATTTTCATGTGTTTTTACTCACTTTTTGAAAAATGCGTCATGGCAAATCATACAAATTTGCCAATTATATAATGACAGTACCCCCCCTGCCACAAATAGACCGTAGTCCTGTGGGAAACACTGAAAGTAAATTTGTGCACTCCGTAAAGACGTGTCATTTAATTTATGCGATCACTCCTTTTGCAAATAATCAGTGACAGCAGTTACCTTGCACAATATAATTAATCAGAAGGATTCAAAAGAGGAGTGGGAATAATCAATACAGTCAGTGCAAGTGCAGTAAGATAGCAGTATAGAAAAGACTAGCAAACAGAAAGCAAAGCATCATATATGGAATGGACATGAGGGGAAAATGTCTATTTGTTGGTTATTTATTGGTGGATAAAGATACCGTAAATAATACTGTTTGAAGGTTTGATTGGAGTACCTTATTTTCCGGACTATAAACTGCACCCACTACATTTTAGAAGAAAAAGCATTTTTCTATATATTAGCCGCATATATATACCAGTATGTTGTGAAATAATTTATTTACATTGAAAGATTTTGTAAATGTTTATTTACATACCTTAAATGTGACAAAACGCTGCCTGTAACACGGCAGTAAAACGGCTGATCAAACAAAACGGAAAAGTCAAAAAAAGTCCTTCATGAGATAAATAAGATACTCTTTTCAATAAAGTTCAATATGTTGAATTGGAGTATAAATCTACTTTATGATCTATTGAGTTATTGTAAACACATTAATCCGAGCAAATCGAGTTATGTAAATCCAGATAAACGTGATAAGATTTGGTTCCGAGGAAATTGGATGTTATTAATCAAAGTTTAACTATGGAAAAGAGGTGGGATTCAAAAAGTTTATACTTCTTCCCATAATTTTTCTTTTCTTTTCTTTTGTGAAACAGTGATATTGTTATTGAGCGTAATATTGTTCTATGGAGATATGTACTCCATGTATGATATGGAACTGACTATGACATACTCAAACTGAATCAACTCGATGTTTAAGATTAAAGATTAAAGTACCAATGATTGTCACACACACACTAGATGTGGTGAAATTTGTCCTCTGCATTTGTCCCATCCCCTTGGGGAGCAGTGGGCAGCAGCGGCGCCGCGCCCGGGAATCATTTTGGTGATTTAACCCCCAACTCCAACCCTTTGTTGCTGAGTGCCAAGCAGGGAGGTTATGGGTCCCATTTTTATAGTCTTTGGTATGACTCGGCTGGAATTTGAACTCCAACCTACCGATCTCAGGGCGGACACTCTAATCAGGATTATTCTTCCTTGTACATTGTAAACATTAAGTTTAACCAGATTCTTAAAGTGAATCATATTAGTACGTTGTCAGATTTCTTTGCTTAATACATTCCATCATTTAGCCGTTAGCGAAGAAAAATCCATGGATAAGTCGCACCTTTGTATAAGTCGCAGGGTTTATCACAGCTTGGGGAAAAAAGAAGCGGTTTATAGTCCGGAAAATAAAGTAGTTTGAGCAGAGGCGCCGCTAGGGTTTTTGGGCCCCATGAAAAGAGTCTTTACAGGGCCCCCTATATTATAATTTCATCATCATTAGGGGCCTCTCTGGGCCCTCCTCCATCATGGCCCCCTAGAATCCGTCTCCTTTACCCCCCCTTTTCGGTGCCCCTGAGTTTGAGAATCTTTATGGAGCACAATTCCTACCTATTTTCGTCTGCAAGTGTCTGGTGTGTTTGTGGTCCAGTAATAATCATCAGCATGAATGCAACAGCTCAGTGACAACATGAGAACTTTGCTTCTAATATTAGATGAGTGATGAGTAGAAATATAATCTGGTTTGAATGAAGAAGAGGCTCCCTTCCGCCTACAGTCGAGTTCTTTTGGGGAGCAAATATGAATGTGGTTACAAAGTACACAAATGAGTCATTTTTAACATTTGTTACAATAGAAATATTTTAAGAAAAAGTGAGACGCCAACACAAACACATTAATATGTCTTAGAGATGCCAATGTACGATTTAGACACAACATGACCTTCAAGTAAATCCTGCAATAAGTAGTTATCAATTTTATTCACATTCAATTATCATACGGAGGAAATTTCAACAGAGAAAATAACACAGTGCAGTGAACGCATCATAGTCCAAAGCAATACCCCTAAAACTGTCCAAACTAGTCTCTCGTTACAAGTTTCTCCCTTTTCAATAGAAATGTGCATATTAAAGTGAAATTGCTCTTTGATCCAGTTTAAAAAAATACAAGTAAGGCAGCATTTTCAAAATGTAAAAAAATAACTCCAGTTATGAACATATTCTAACCAGCAATTTTAAAAAGGCTAAAGAAAGCGTAGTAGAAGTTAGCGAACATAGTCAGATGAAATTTACCAGTACAAAGCTAACCATTTTCTGACCATTAGGAAAAGAAGGCATTAGGGCAGCAGAACAACACATCTTAGTACAACGACTCCCTTCACCCGCAGTTGGGGACCCTCACACTTTGCTAACACCATATTGGCAGAAGTGAATCAGACCTACTCACAAAGTGGAGTTCCTCACCATGCGAGTGTGCAGTTAGCTGAAAATGGCCTCAAACTAAAGGCACCCTGTGACAAATCCTCCATATGTAGGTTTGCATATACAGTATGCATTTGTATTGTTCTTTCCAGGCAGGAAGCTGGTCCAATCCTGCAGACCAGAGTCTAAGTATTCTCTCCTTGTTTGGGTTCTGGGGCCCTCAGTGTGTCGGGATGTGAGGGTTTGTCTGTTGAGAACCCAAGAATCCACGCCTCTGCTTGTGTTTCCTCTGCTCCGTCATCTGTGGAGGGGACACACACTCATTTGGAGGTGGAGTTTAAAAAAAAGAAAGAAAAAAAATGTTTATTTTATTACCGTTTTAGTTTGTTTGCACCACTATTTTGGAAATGGCAAACAATCATTCTGTGGTAATTTTCAACTTTTTTTTTTTTTTAGATTGCAAATGACAAATTGGAGAGCCACGTGCACAATGTGTGTGTTACTTTCTCATTCACATGAGCTCTTGACACACCGGCATTGTGGTAATGACTGGACAGCAAAACGTCCCGTGAACCTTTACCCTGGCAATCACATGTGGTCATGACATGGTCCTGCTCGTGGAGCACTGCAGGCCAAAGTGGCCCAAATCAGATTTTTTTTGAGATGTGATTTTTTCCAGCTGACTGCAAGTAAAGTGTCCTTTTTATCAGACTGCAGTGTAAACATGCACATGGCCCCGATGTGGCCCCGATGTGGCCCCGATGTGGCCTCAACGTCACTTGCAGGTGCAGTGCGATAAAGTGAAAACAAAGGAAGTTCACCAACAGGAAGTTGCTATTACTACAAAATAAAATAAGTCGCCACAACTTAAAAATGTGTTGTTTTTTTTACGTGAAAATATGAAAATTATAATCTTGGAGAAAAATTTAATTTAAAACATTTGTACGCACGTACAACACTTAAGACCTTCAGTATATGGAATTCAATTATGGAATGGATTAAGCAAAGAAATCAAACAATGTACTAATATCCACTTCAAGAAACTCTTCAAACTTTAAGTGTTTACAAAGTACAAAGAAGAAGAACCATGATAAACCTTCTGAATATATTTCATCCATCCATTTATTTTCGAGATAATCTTACCCATCTCACCATATGAAATATAACTTACTTCACCAATTATTCTTTATTTATTTGTGTTGTTATTACTTATGGTATATTGTATATATATCGTATATTGTGACTAAATTGAGAACAGGAAGTGAACAAAAGTGTTAGCAACGGCTATGTAAAGGAAAAGGGGTAAGATTAAATAAGCTCTGCTTCTTCCTACTCCTTTTCGAACATGTTAAGTAGAGAAACTGGAAATTGTGATGTATCATGTTGTATGCATGCATGTTCCAAATAAACTCAAATTCAACTCAACTCAAAAGTAAATTAAAGAAATTAAAATGTATGAATGGATGTACATAGTGTAATATATTTGGGTCGGTTGTAATCTTTTAATGGCTGTTAAGTAGAGGAGACACGGACATCAGTGTGGATCTACGTGAGCTTTATTTTTCAACTCACATGTAAGCAAATGCCACAGCGTCAATTCTGGTCCTTCAAAAATCGCTATTTCTTCTTAATCAAAATATATATTCATGTACTACATATAGCTTATTATTTGCACACTATTGACAAGTGATGCACCAAAAATGTGGTCGTCTTAAATAGACTTTGCTCACTGGAACCGGATGTTGTGATGAAGTATGCACTTCATCCGGCGGCGTCTTTCCCTGACGAAAAAGTCACAAACCCCCATTGCGATTAGACTGAAGCCACATTTGAAAAGATCAGATTCCAATTGGATTCGGATTACTCCCTGATGTGGCCTGAATCTGACGCAAAAAGAACAGATTTGAAGCACTTTGGAGCGTTTAGACTGGCAAAAAAAAAATCAGACCTGCATCACTTGAGGGCCAAAAAATCTGATTTGTTTGCAGTGTAAACGAGGCCTTTGTCAACTTATAACAATCACAATTAACAATTTGGATAATTTTATTGGGGGGATGAATGTGTTAAATTATCTATTTAGATACAAATTGCAGTATTACAGTTACATATATTCAACTTAATGCATATTCACTCATTTATTATGGTATCATAGCGTAAAGCACACGTAATTGTGTATATTTCCAAGTCAGCGGTAGTATAATGACTGACTCGTAGACTGGCTAATGACTATAAAGGCCTTGGAGCAGTGATTCTCAAACTGCGGTATGGGCTCTATCTAGTGGAACGCCAATGAATCCCTTGATTAAAGCACAGTGTCTTATTTTCCTATATTCAAACACAGAGTCACTGTTCAAACTGTGTGTAATATTACAGTGGCCAAAAATATTCAATATAATTGTTAAATGAAACCGCTGCCTTGTTTTTAATTAATACTTAGGCCTACTGCGCTACTGTATTTTAATGTTGTTTATTATTGTGTAGAGAGCCAAGTCTTTTCTGAGATGATAAATGGTGAAAAAAGTTTGAGAGCCCCTGTCTTAGGCCATGTCTACACTAAGTCGTTTAACCCCTTAAACAAATAATTATTTAGCCTAAGCCCCGTTTCAGCCACACTAAACCATCGTTTAAGGTCCCCCTCCTCGGACAAATTTTTACACGGGTAAGTGCGCCGTGCATTTCTTGAATCTCCGGCAATTAGCTTTGTATGGACTCATTGATCGTTTACAAAGTGAGTTCGGAGAGGAAGTGACGCCAGAAAGACCGCGCCTACACAGGAAGTGACGTCATAAAGAATGCGCCACAGCCAGCTTCATAATAAAGCGGTTTCGTAACTCGGAGGTAACCACTGGAAATATGAAGGCGAGTCATCCAGACATGCCCGTGTTTCTCCTTCTTGAACATGTACAGGCGCTTGTGGAAATCACACATGAATACCTTAAGAGAAAGCGATTGCAGCTATTTCGGATACAACACTTCTCAGACGGCAAGAGAACTTACCAATGTCGATCGAGGTTAGCTGTGAATTTACTTAGCGAAAAACTTTGTCCATTTGTCGAAGGAGAGTCAACGAGAATGAGAGCTCCCGTGGATGTGATAAAAAAGGTAGCGTGTGCTTTGTATTACCTGGCCGACGAGGGAAGACTAACTACGGAAAAGGCGAATGCTTTTGGACTGGCAAAGCAGACTGTATCAGTTATTGTCCGCCATGTATGTCGCGGACTCAACAAACTCACCAAAAACGAATAGACAATGAAGGTGAAGGCAAAAGAGTGAGGAGTGTCCTGACCAGAAATCTAGATCCCAAGATTGATTGTTGTAAAATGTTCTTTATCACATTGTTTACTTTTGTGTCCAATAAAGATTTTATTAATTTATGATGGCTCAGGTGTGATTCACTACTATAGGGCCCCACAGCACACTGGATTCCAGTTAAATGAAATACCACAACACTGGATATTGTTCAGATAAGTTAAATTTAAGAACTTGCACACAAAGCAACGCTGGAGGTGACTATGACGTGCGCATTTTCCGCGCATGCGTACTAGGTCGTGTTGCACTGGCGGACGGAGGAGGGCGGCGGTCTTAAATGGTGGCATTGTTGTGTGTGGACACGGATAAGGTTAGGTGTGTGTGTAAACGGGGCCTTAGAGGGTTAAAGCAGTGCTTCTTAATTATTTTCTGTCACTCCCCCACAAGAAGAAAAAAATATGTCACGCCCTCCCACTATCCCCCACGACTATAAATAGTATAATTCGCCTATAAAATTGTTATAAGTACACCTCTGCATAACTTTGTATCCTTATTAACAATAAAAAAAAATAACACATCGGCCTTTTCTCGTCTTCCATCGTAGTCACAATGAAGCCAAGTGCTACATACGCTTTGCTTCGTCTCATTCAAGCACGGCAAAAGAAAAAAAAAAGATGTTACCTGAGGACACACACACCCCACATCGCACCGAGCCCCCTCAGAGGGACCTGCCCCACTCTTTGAGAAGGATTGGGTTCAGGGGTAGGAGCCAACCAGTCGCTGATGCTGCATGTAATGTTTGGCATGTAGACCGAGCAATGTCTGAATGTTGTGTGTAATGGCTGACTTGTAGTCTGGCCAATGACCACAAAGTCTGAACAATCGGACTGTGCGGTAAGGAAGGACCAGTTTGGGCAATGGAGTGTGTTATCGTCACACAAGTGAAGGGAGACTGGTGTAAAAGGTCACAGGAAGGTGGAGTTAGGTGTTTGGGGGTTCAGAGTTATGGTTACCAGTCACTGGCGCTATGTAATGATTGGTATAGAAATAACAGCTGTGTACATTTCCAAGATCAGCAGAGTTCTGATGAGGGAGGAGATGCTAGAGAATCTTAAAAGGGAACTGCACTTTTTTATTTTGCCCATCATCCACAATCCTTATGTGACACAAGAACACATATCTCTATTTTCTGTGCATCCTATATAGTGAACAACTGCTAGCAAGAGGCAGATAACAATACTGGTAATTGGAAGGAAATATTCCACCTATGAAGTGCTCTTAAAAAAACAAAACATCCAAAAACCGCTGACAAGGCACCATTTACATGCCGTGACCTGCAAATTAACCAAACTGTAACAAAATTCTTATAAAAGCTAACAGGAAAAAATATTTTTAGTAACAGTGTCTTGGTCACAGAGAGATGAGTTAGCTACTGATGCCTATAAATTGGTAAAAGTTTGTACTAGATTATAAATCATGCCTCACACTTGTGTACTAGAAGATTTTGGCCATAAACCGAGAAGTTGGTGAACTATGAAATTAAATTTAGACCCTAAAACATCGCTAGGAAGATACAGCAATATGCTCGTTTTCCCTCAGCATGTTTTAGGATTATGCTTAGTTCATCATCTAACAGGGAACATAAGTCTCCCATCATTTGGCATGGCATCCCAGTGAGAGCAGACATTGTGCAGTAAGTGACCATTTTATGATGTTTGTATTCTGTATTTCTTGTTTAGCACTTAGCTATAGGGCTATGAGATGCTTGTGTTTCACTAGTACTAGATCTGCTTTGCACAAGGCTTGTAAAACTTGTAGGTCATCCTCAAAAAGATAAGGTTCTGGATTGTCATTTGTCCCAAAGTAGTCGTCGTTGGCTCTCATGAAGTCAGCCATGATTAGTTATAGTTGTTGTTGAAGGAAATGGCGAATGTTGCTATGCTTTCAATCAATGCACCCAGAAAATAAGTTCTGGTAATGTTTAAAATGACCAAAATACTGTAAATATTACAGTATTAACATGAATGTGCCTAAATCATATATATACATTTTTTTAAAGATTTGTGGATGTTTTCTTTTTTATAGGACCTTATATGCTAGCAGTTGTTTCATTATTTAGGATGCACAGAAAAGGAAAAAGACGTGTTCTGGTCTCACATAAGGATTGTGGATGATGGGAAACATTTAAAAAAATGTGGAGTTCCCCTTTAAGCTTGAAGATGTGGATATATAGACACCTTTCTGTATAGTATAGTTGTTGATGGGAAGTGCAAGAAGTGATTTTGGTAATGACACACCCGACTAAAGCCATTAGTTTAAGTACATGCATATAAATCAGAGGTTTGAAGTCAGAAATCCATGATAACCTGGATCCGCTGGTACAAGTCACAGCCAAAACTGCTGTGAGAGGTTGACAAATGTTGTTTTCTTGCTTCCATTATTACTTTGACACATCTGTCAGAACAGGAACAAGGACCAGCCTGTGACCAGACTCACATGCCAGGGAGGCAGGTGATGCGAGTGATCAGTCATGCTCCAGCTGCCAAGTCACCAAACCAGCCCCAAGACAACTTTTTACATCGTTGCCCTCCTTGATGTGATAGTCGCCCGTCACTATGGATTTCAAATGCCATCAAAGATCGGAAAAATTAGTATATGGAAGTTACGTATTTTGGATGCTTGGAAGAGGGTTGGCAGGGCAGGGAATCAATGTTTGTATAGTTTCAGAAAAAAAAGACTTCTCAACAAAAAGTGCATCCTTTTTTGTGGGTGATGATGTCAGCACATCCTGATTGATACATAGACAGGCCAATGTCTGAATTAGGTGGGAGAGCGTGGTGTGTCCTGATTGGCTTGCAGACTGAGCAATCTCCTGGGAGTAATATGCCAATCAGACCGTGCTATGCAATAACTGCCTTGCAGACTGGCCAATGACTATATAGAGGTTAGAGTTAACAGCCAACCAGTCACTGTAATAATTGGCATGCAGTCGATTGACCAATGTGTGCATGAAGTGAAAGCAACATTCCAATCAGGCAGTACCTTGTAGACTGACCAATGACTACATGAAGTACAGTTGGACTGTAAAAGAAAGAAGGACCTGAAGAGAAGATACGTCTGGGGAATAAAGGCTCCATTGTCACTTTAGGAAGTGAGACTGCGGTCCAAGAGGTCACAGGAAATAGGCCATCCTCATCCTATTTCCTGTGACCTCTCGTACCGCAGATGTTGTAAATTCAATGATTGCATTGTGTAGCTGAGGTTTATTGTGTCGCAGTAAATAAGAGGCTATAGCTACTGTACATAGCGGTCAGATGAAGAGAGTATGCAAATGTTTATTTACCTGCTCCTTGAGCTCAAACAGCTGGGCAGAGAGCTGAGCTACCAGCGTGACAGTGATCTCCAGTTTCTCCTGCAGGCACCGCATCTCATTCTGCTCGTTATACCCCTCGTTGCTCACCAGAGACATGGCCCGCATTCGGGGGAACCACTCCAAGTTTTTCTCCTGAGAGATGAGGGAGAGATGGGGTGTGAGCGAAGCGCGAGAAGGATGAAGTGAATAACGGTCAAAATACAGCTGAGTCAGAATGTCAAGGATACGGCAGAGGCAGCAATTTTGGCTAAGTCAGCCCCAAGCAGGGTGATTCAGGGAGTGTTACTGTGCTACAGACACATTGCTAGGGAGGGGGAAACACAGAGGTGTTAGGAACTGGAATCAACTTTTAATAGAAATAATCTTCAGAGAACAGAAGCTGTTCTTTGATTTGCTTTTTAGTGTGACAATGTAACAAACTGTCCGTCTTCACAACTGTCTGTAGGCTGGATGTGCATGTGTGATTGTTTATTCATTAAAACTTAATCAGTAAAAAAATAGCCATCAATATACAGGAAATTTCCCCAGAATCCAACTTAATCCACTCTGAGAAATACAGTCAGAAGTTTACAAAGTCAACAGTTCGAGCAGCTAGGAGTGTAACGATTCCTTTTAATAATCATTTGATTCGATATTTGTGGTTGCCAATACAAATCAGGGACGATATAATTTTTTTTATTTTCTTTTTTTACGATATGATACGAAACAGTTCAGTGAGTTTAAATTGATTCAGTAACTTTGTTGCAAAGAAAACAAAATAAGCAGTGTGACTGTGAAATAAATACTGGATACTGGACACTGCAGGTGAAGTTTCCTATATTCCTGTTATTTCTTGTAAGGGAAATATGTATAAATAAATTATATATACAAACAACAAATATTGGCCAATGCATTCACATTTTGTTTGAATAAAGTGCAACCAACAATTTAGGTTGAATTAAGAAGAGGAAACATTTTCTGCTCTTACTTCCAACATTCAAGCAAATTTCAATAAAAGTACAGCAACCAACATTTTACCGGTAGATTTACCTGATAAATTAAGTTCCCCGACCCGGCCATACAGTATCTGTTTACTGCTCTGGCGTCGCCACTGAAGGACAGTGTCCCAGGTGTGTCTCCTCATCCCTGTTGATGGCGTTAGACTATCGCTTCCTAATTTCCATAGTCTCCTTCATCCATCTCTTCTATTTATTTTTTTATCATCAAATAACTTCTCCTTGTGTTCCGGGAGTCGGTGCATCACGGTTACTTGCACTGCTGTCACTTCCATTGTGTTGGCCACATCTTCTGTGGTTTAAAGTTGTGTTGCAGCTTTATCATCGGGTTATGTCGTTTGTATTTATTGTGGCTTTTGTAATCTTTCTGCAGCTGAAAATTTTGATAAGAAATGCGCAGCAGGGGAGAAGCACCACAACAGCACCGCCTGTTAAAGGCACACATCCGTCGCAGATATTAAACTATTTGTTATGACGGGAAAATAGACTTATCAATTAACATCTTTATTATTAAAAGTACTAAACCTCATAAAATCTGTCGTTCTTAAATCCAATGTTTTCCTTTTTTGTAGTATCAATAAAAACAAGCGATTCCCTTTTAAAACGATCTTGGATGGATACCTATCTGTTGGAACGCAAACTTGCTGAGCACAGATCGATATACTTGAAATTCAGGAATAGAAATTGATCTATCGATGAATCGTTACACCCTTACTAGCAGCCCACATGGGCAAGCCGGGTGCCTTCTAGTCAATGGTATCATGTTCAGACACGACAAAGATGAAGGTAATTGATCAAAGTGACAAGACATATGTTTGGAGAAGTCTAGGTGAAGGTGAAGAACTGTCAAGTATGGTGGTGGCAGTATAATGCTCGCTGGGGCTGTGTGCCTGCCACTGGTACTAATACACTGTACAAAGTAGATCAGCAATGAAGAAAGACCACCACCAACTTCACCTCAAATCAAATGAAACATGAACACAATTGGGAGGTAAAATTGTCCAAAAGACATCCAAACTGGTTTTGGAACAGATATGGCAGGCTCAAATAAAGCTTTTGGAACGGCCTTTATCAAGCTTGACCTTAACCCTATTGAACATTTGTGGACTAAGATGAAAGGCATGTCCGTGCTAGGAAACAAACCATTTTTAAAGAATTCTACCAATCTAATTTTGGCAATTAGAATGGTAAAATAGCCAACAATAATAATGTCAGATGGTAGGGATATTTTTTTCTGAATTTTGCAATTCAGACAAAACTAATGAGGACACTGGTTCTCAGGATTATACAAAATAGCAAAATTAGTAAATGAAGAAATCCGGCCCCTTGATCCTTAGCTTTCTGGAACGTGGACCTCAAAACAATTTAGTTGAATATCCCTGATAAATACTGTATAATTCGACCCTAGAAAAAGAATAGTTAGAGTTAATTATGAATTGATATGACATCCATTGCCATGATTAAAAAATTTAAAAGAAAATTAAAAGAAAATATAAACAACAACACAATCCAGTATTTATTCTATTCCTTAAAGGAGTACTGCACTTTTTTGGGGACGGAATCGTTCACAATCCTCATAAAGGACAAGAAGACAAACGTTTTTTTGTTTTTCGCTTTCTAACATGTAAAAATTGGCTCGATCTTAATGGCTAGCAATGCAGCTAATGGGAGCAATCAATTCTACCACTTAATCATTCTAAATGCATTCAAAAACGGTCAACAATACTTCATTTACGTTCCGTAACTTGTATAATAACCAAACTGTAGCGACATTGTTATTGTAAGAGCAAACACATCGGCGTGCTACGGTATTAGCCGTAAAGGCTAACTACCACAAGAAATATTACTGTGTGCACTTGAAAAGTGGTGCCAACCGCCTTATTTTAGGAGGATTTTGCGTGCATAAGGGGCTTTTTTTTACCTTGGAGACACTCATTTACTGCAAATTCATGTCATGCTCATACCTGTGTGTTGAGCCAGCGACACACATCTATAATCTGTAACAACTTTTATGATTCACAATAGAGAAAATAGAAACGTATGCACACTGATCGCATCACCAGTGCATTCGTGCGCCTGGAATGAATCAAACGCAAAAAAATGCATAAAGAAAGACATATTTTCATGTAGGAGGTATGTTATTCTAATATATTTCCTAAATATATAAAAAAGAACAACATTTAAAAAAAACGCCAGCAGACATCAAAACGCATCAATTTACTTAATTTTAATCAGCCCTTTAAGTCATACAGCAGCAATAACAAAATGAAATTGCTGAATAGACAATCTGTCTAATATTTTTTTAATTTCTGTCAGTCCAAAAATGTTGACACAAACACGTGGAACGTAGGATTCTTGTCTGACCATGGTCTGTCTGTGCAGCGTCAGCACTGATACTGCAGCAGTGTGTGTAACTGTCAGTTTGCATGTCCTTCTGACGTGTGGTAAATAAAACGCAAAATAGTGCTCGCAAAACAGTGATGAGTGTTGATAAATCACATTGCGTGTGCTAAATAATTATAATTCCATTTTCTCCTCCCAGTATTGTGGGCGTTTTAGTGATCAGCATATATTTTGCATATTAATGAAGACAGAGACGCAAAATGGATTGCACGCCTTATTCTGCTTACTTGACAGACGAAATCCACTTTGCACACATTTAGTAGATCAGCTTTTCGTGTGCTATCAAGTTTGCACATGTTTTAGTACACGCAAACCTTTGGTAAATCAGCTCTTTAGTCGACTAAAACTAAATCAATTTAGATGACTAAAATATGACAAACTAAAATATATTATTCAGCAAAAGACTGACTAAAACTAAGTTAAAAACTGCTGCCATAAATTAACATTGACGGTAAGTGTTTGTTATTAGATTAGATTTGGATCGGCTTATTGCTCAGCTTCTAAAAGTTGAAGTTCATCCTCCGTTTGTTCAAGCTCAAAAATATAAGGTTCTAAATCATCATTTGTCCCAAAGTAGTCGTTGTTGTTGTCTCACCTCACGTCTGTCATGATTAGTGGTAATTGTTGTTGTTAAAGGAAATAGCGAACATTGCTATGCATTCTGGGAAATCATTGTGCACAGAAAAAAAAGTTATGGTAATGCTTAAAATTACCAAAATACTGTAAATATTAGGTTATCATTAATGTGCCGGTTGCTACCATACATATTCATACACACCATACTGTATATATGTAAAATGTTGGCTCTATAGGCGTAATAGATCGAACACCCTTTACCTGCATTGTTAGCCAACTATTGCTAACATTTATTTACGATTTAAAATGTGTAAAAAAGAGAAAGACATGTGTACTTGTCCCACATAAGGATTGTGAATGATACGCAAAACTCCCAAAACAGTGCAGTTCCCCTTTGACAGTACAATATTCTAGTCATAAACCTGGGAAGATATTACAGCCCAAGAACCACATTATGCTCCTACATCAAGGGCTCCAGGAAAATCTCAACCATTTATTTTAAAACCTCTGAAGAACAAATATTTGTGTGTTCTTCTTAGAGGTCATCTAATAAAAATGTTCGACCCAAACCAAACCCCCCATGACTTAGCATTCTTTGCTGCTTAACTGATCAATTTCTTCAGCTAAATTTGCATGAAGTTACAGACTTCCATGTGATTCCACATGTTGATTGCACTGTGCCGCAGTCACCTTTTCATCAATGTACACACTGTATCGTACATGTTGAGATGCACACCAACTAGAAACTTCAGACAAGAACCTCAGAAGCCTGGGGCCAAGACAACACCATCAGCAATCTGCTACTTCCACATGCATTCAAGAAATCATGTTCTCAAACGTTAAAGTAAAAATTACACTATCATCACACAACACGTTAAATAACTTTCCTGAAAGGTCTGAGGGTTAACATAAAAGCCACCAGTGCAAAATGTAATTTGTTCAAAATGTTTTGTAGGTAAAAAAGTAAAAAACACCAAATAAGTTATATTATACAACATTTGAGTAAGAGGTTGGTAACAGTTAAATCGTGGAAAATTAACTGCTAAGAAATAAAAAATACCACTAATGTCATATTTTAGTTTTTGTTCAAAACTAGTTTCCGTTTCAACTACACTGCAAAAAGTCCGTGTTCAAAAACAAGAAAAAAAAGAAAAAAAAAATTAGGTGTATTTTATTTGAACTAAGCAAAATTATCTGCCAATAGAACAAGAAAATTCGGCTTGTCAAGACTTTCCAAAACAAGTAAAATTAGCTAACCTCAATGAACCCAAAAATACCTTAAAATAAGTATATTCTCACTAATAACAAGTGCACTTATCTAGGTAGAAAAATAGAGACCTTTTTGCTTAATATGTTGAAAAATATTCTTAAATTAAGCAAATGCTAGTGCCATTATCTTGACATAATGATATGCGGTTGGCATCATGATTTTTTTTTTCATGCTTGCAGTAAGAAATTATTACTTTAAAAAGTAGTTTTATACTTGTGAGTGTTAATGACACAGCTTTGCATCAGTTGATATTCTAGTTTCAAGTATGTTTTTACTCAATATAGGTCATAAAATCTCAGCAACAAGCTGTAATATCTTACTGAGATAATTTAGGACCAAAACCCTTAAAACAAGTAAAACACTCTAACATAAAATCTGCTTAGTGAGAAGAATTATCTTATCATCAGACAGAAAATAAGCAAATACCACCCTTATTTGAGATATTTAATCTTACTTAGATTCCAGTTTTTGCAGTGTACTGTTGTTTGAAATCCAAAATTGTTTTCCCCATAAAACAAATTCAATTAATCTATTCCAAACACCAAAAAATACTAACACAACCACATTTAATATACAAACATTACAGTTTTATATACAGAAAACAATGTGAAATACATGTAAATGCTAATTTAAAATGGATAAACTTTTAAACTTTTTTAAATGACTCTTGTTGGCAAAGAAGGCAATTAGCAGAGACTGACAAGGTGAGGCAGAGATACCTTCCTACGAGTTAATGCTTGAATTCAATGGTGTTTCTCATCTTCTTTATCAACTGTCTTGGACGCCATGGTGGCTTATTTTGCAGTTGTACGCAAAAAAAGCACCAAAGTGTATTTAATTGTACACTGTCAAAATGACTTGTTTGTTAGACACAATGTTTTGCCATACAAAAACCAAGACGCTATACAAAAAAAACCTATTGGCAAAAATGTTTGGCGAGAACCGAATCATACAAAAAGTGAACGTCTGAAAATCAAGGTGTTACACATGAACATTTTAAGACTTACAGTATGTATTGTATGTTATTCTAAAAGTTAAAAGATCCGCATGATGTTTGAATGTTCACCAGAAAACAATAAAAAGATATTGCAAGAAAGATCAACTGCGATTGATGCATTGCCCTTTTATGGAATCTTGAGCCCTGACCAAATAACAATTCCAATTGTTTAAACTGATTGATGACACAGATTGCACCTCAAACACAAAGAGAGATATGACGATAGATGATTTTCCACAGTTAATCAAACACATAATGGAATGCAACACTGTCCCATGTTGTATAAACTTCAATACACTTTATCCCATCAAGCAAAATTTGACCTCCGTCTTCAGTATACATGACAAGTACAGGCTCTTTTGTCTACAATGTGGTGTGTGTGTGTGTGCATGTGTTTTATGGGGTAACTGAAAGGCTCATAATGTGACATGTGTTGTGTGTGTGTGTGTGTGTGTGTGTGTGTGTGTGTGTGTGTGCGTGTGAGTGTGTGTGTGTGAGGGAGAGAGAGTCAAAAGGACAGGACAGCACGTGCCAGGCAGGCTGAGCTATTAGCAGACCACTTGAGATGGGTTATGTAAGAACGCTGTGGCTGCTGCAGTACCTGCTGGGCCTTTAGCAAACTGTCCCTTTGCACACATACACCAGCCAACACACACTCACAGTACATGTTAACACCATGCTATTCAACATCACTTTGTCCCACCAATGTATAAAGAGCAATGCACGTGTGTGTTGAATCATTTGCTACATCATGAATCAATAGATTAACACACAACATCTACAGTTCAGCTTCAACTCTAGAGGTACACTTTACTTGTTTCTCCCCAGTAAATTGTTTGCAAATGCATGTGTGCACTCTTTAAATGGCTTAATTTGTGTCCAGGTAAAACCTTTGCTTAAAAATCTCTAGGAATAATACATTAAAAAATTAAGAAAACATTTATTTTAAGCTGAGCATGACAACTGAAAATATTTTAGCTACATTTCTATTATTTCATGATTGTTTTTATTATAATTGTATTTTTATTTATAATTTGATTTGGCGTCCTGTAAATGTATGCATTTGTAAAGCCTTTTGAATTTTGAATTTGGCTCTATAAAATAAGGCATGGTAAATAAACTTACCATGCCTAATTCAACTTACTGAATGAAAGGAAAATAATTTTGAAATTAGCCCCGAACTTCCATTCATTCGTCCTTATGATGAATTTTGTATTTTCTGACTTATACATTTTATTACAATGTTGAATACTTACATTATAAAATGCCAAAGCATCATATAATAAGGTTCATACACTTTGCCGTGAGCTTGCACACAGTTTTGGATGCCTCTGTTCTAGGTGTTTTGCAGTCTGGCTACAAGTGACGTCAGAGCGAGGCGGACACACTTATTTAAGCATTAAGCTCTCAGTGGGGGAGGAGCTCTTTCCATAATAGAGTAGACTGGGTTCAATAGCTAACCACACACTACCTTAGAGGTTAAGTATCTCTACCTTAGCACATAAACTATGTATCTCTGCAGCCATGCACAAGCATCAAGCTGGAGTTTCAGTTTTATTTTCGGTAGCTGAAGAAGAAGAGGGGCATCGTACCAAGACATCCAATACAAACATTTCATGCAAACGTTTGCAGCTCAGCAAAAAAAAAAAGAATTATAATGTGACAATAGGGTTGAGATGAATAAAACCTGCTTGTGCGCCATCTTACATCATACACAAGATAGTAAAGCCAAGCCCGATTTGCGGTAAATAACTTAGTTGAGTACAGTGCAAAGTTTAACGGTTTACTGTGAGTACTATGTCTGTTTGTTCTCTTTAGTAGATCACGTCCTGAGATGGAAGAATGGTTCTACTGGGACACAGAGTGTGTTCACACTTCTAGTACGGACTCTTTGTGGTCAATTTAGCACATTCTGGGTATTGTTCACACTTATAATAATGCCAAATAATGCTCTTACATAAAGTCGTGGCTTGATTGGACAGTACAGTACAGTACAATGTCCGACTGGCTCATGCATCCAAAACGACATGAAGTCTTCCAGGTCACATACACTTGGAGGACTTTTTTTTATGGTGGCAATTTTTTACCATTTTATTTTTTAAAGATTTTCACTCAGCTTTCTGTAAGGCTCCTATTTGGTGACATCATATCTGGCTGCTGGCCTTTCAAGGAGGGAAAGTTCATTTACAGCTCCCTTGTACAGTCTACAATAACAGATAAAAGATACAAAGATGCTATACTTTACAAAGAAAACAAGGGAATGAAATTTAAAAAATGCAGCAGTGGTTTACTGTCTATTTCAAGATCACTGATTTGTTAATTTTGCTGTCAATCTGTCAATCAAGCTGACTATCCAATCATCATGCAGAAGCTTAGCATACAGACCAGCAAAGGCAAAGCCCAATTTTCCATACACTTATAGAGACGGTGAGCATCCCATGGGCGGGACAAAGCCTAACATTTATCCAATGATTGTCAAGTTTCGCTGCAGTGGAACATCCCACTCTATGTTCCCCCGTTAGAGTCAATGGACGCTCAGTTTCAACAATGTTTAATGCACTGTGACGCTACCACAATGAATGGGAAAGTTGCGCCAGCTGTCGCGAAAGTAGCTGATTCCAAACAAAAGTAAAAAGCATTCTGGCGCTTATTTAGTCAATGAAATATAAACACAAAAAAACATAATTTAACACTTTTTATTTTTTTGACATTTTAAGGGAAGCTCAGCTTCCCTTGCAGTCTTACAGCGATCGCCCTGGTATTCACAAATTACTAGACTAGAATCCACTGAAAGGTGGACCAACAATCTTTTCTGAGGTGGTCTAGGGTGTCCTAGACCAGGGGTCCCCAAACTTTTTGATTCGGGGGCCGCATTGGGTTAAAAAAATCTGGCCGGGGCCGGGCTGTATATATATATATATATGTATATATATATATATATATATATATATATATATATATATATATATATATATATATATATATATATATATATATATATATATACATATATGTATATATATATATCTACATATATATATATCTACATATATATATATATATATATATATATATCTACATATATATATATATATATATATCTACATATATATATATATATATATATATCTACATATATATATATGTATCTACATATATATATATATATATATATATATATATATATATTTATATTCCGAGCGCTATTATGTCACATTATCGACGGGAAAATGCATTTTTAGACAATATGATTTGCCTGAGCGGCTAGGAGACACGGAGAGTAACAAGCGGTAGAAAATGGATTAGAAAAGACAGATTTAAAAAAATAATAATTAAAAAAAAATATATATATATATATATATATATGGTTTTTTTAACTTGGGATCTATGTTCACACCTAACCAACAGGACCATACGAGAAGAGCAAACAGATTCTCGACTGTTTTAACCGGACCGTAAATGACAAGAGTGAACTCGCCCCTGAACTGTGAAATTAAATTCCCTAAGTCCACCACCTATTCCGGATTTACACTAAAAAGTTAGGTATTCTTCCTGATGTGCCCTCTCTTCACAAGATTTCCCAGAAGTAGTGTGTGCTGGCATTGTATACTGACCTCCATCATCATTGCGACATAGCTTTCTGGACCCGTGTATTCGGTGGGATCCTTCACTCGAATCAGAACCAGGAAGTAAAGGTAATGCCACATATTGTGCTCAGACAAGATGTGCTCTTCGAAGGACACAGTCTTGTTGTCAAATTTATCCCTTTCCAAACCTGAAAGATAACAAAAGATAGTGTCTTACAACTTATTTAAACATATTTGATCTATTTTCCTTTTTAGACCACAGAGCTATACACACCGCAAATAAAACAGGTTGTTTTAAGGATCTCCTCCTTCTTCTGTTTCTCACTCCTTAAATCCGCAAAGGTGTCGATGATGACACCAAAGATGAGGTTGAGAACAATGATGATGACAACAAAGAAGAAGAGCAGGTCGTAAACCACACGGGCTGCAAACAGCGGCTCCTTGATGAATATAAAGCCAACATGGAAATTAGATGGTGGAAAACTAATTACATATTATAAAAGCTTTTTTCTGACCTCTTTGGAAGGTTTTCTTAGTATATCGCCAACCCCGCCGCCATTACGTAGTCCTTGGTTCAACACTGTGATAATACACATAAGTAGAGTGTCGCACACTCTCTCTATTCCCTCGTCTTCATCTATAACACACACACGCACACAAACACACACACACACACACACACACACGTGAGCAGTGCAATGTAACAAAGGAAAATTCCAGTACAATAACCATTCTGAAATCTTACTGTTAGTCATGTAAATAGCAACTAGGTGTTAGAAGTTGAAAATCTGATCAAGATCAGTTTGCTAATTTGACTCATGATGACCTGAAACGTCCTCATGATAACTGTAATGATGTCACTGAAGATCAAAAGAATAAAATTGTCTCTCACATTTCCCCAAACAACCCAGTAAAGTACCTAGAGAAAATGTTTTATAAGAATGAATATGCACTTCAAACAAAAGACGTTGAATTCGTTTAAATAATGAGTGATGAAGATGAGGTTGAGATGATTATGGAAGTGGATCGGGCCATGTGGAATTTAGAGCAGATGAGTGGCATTGATGCAGAAGAACACAAGTGTGAGTCATCATTTTCCCTCATCAGGCTTCTTTGTGTGGATGTACGTGTGTCCGTTTGTGTGTACTGTATCTTTGTTAATGTGTACGTGCATGCGTGTGACTAACTTACCAGCAACAGCTGTGTGTGAAGAAACAGGGGATCTGTCTGTCATACATGAATCTTCCACTGAAGTCTTACCAAATAAACTTCTTTTGCCTAAAAAGAAGACAAAAAAATGACATGCAAACGTGTTAAACGACTGGGGAAAGTGGCAAAGTGATTCAGTGGATCGGATATGGCTTGGGCCTTTTTGTGTGCAGTGTGCATGTGGAGTACGTTATCTTCAGGTAGCCTACTCCAGCTTCTTCTCACCATCCAACATTGCTATCAAGAGGCACCGCTCCCGAAGTCCACGCAATGTTGCAGAGTCTTGTCAAACCACTCTGGGCGGATCTCATCCACCCCCAGGGCCCTACTACAATGGAGCTTCTTTACTATCCTGGTAACCTCAGACCTGGAAATAGGAGAGCCCACCACAGATTTCCCAGGCACTGCTTCCTCATAGGAAGATGTGTAGGTGGGATTGAAGAGGCCTTCGAAGTATTCCTTCCACCGATTCACAACAACCCAAGTTGAGGTCAGCAGCACACCATCCCCACCATACACGGTGTTGACAGTGCACTGTTTCCCCTTCCTGAGATGGCAGATGGTGGTCCGGAATCTCTTCAAAGCTGTACGGAAGTCACTTGCCATGGCTTCCTCAAACTCCTCCAATGTCCGAGTTTTTGCCTTTGTGACCGCCAGAGCCGCACACTACATGGCCTGTTGGTATTTTTCCGCTGCCTCCAGAGTCCCTGAGCCAAAAGGACCTGATAGAACTCTTTCAGCTTGAAAATATCCCTCACATCAGGGATTTCTGGGATTTCCGCCACGGCAGGCACCAACCACCTTGCGGCCACAGCTCCGATCACCCGTCTCAACAATAGAGGCACGGAACATGGTCCACTTGGATTCAATGTCCAGCGCCTCCTTCGTGATATGTTTAAAGTTCGTCCGGATGGGGAAATTTAAACTCTCTCTGACGGGAGACTCTGCTAGACATTCCCAGCAGACCCTCAGAATGCGTTTGGGCCTGCCAGGTCTGACCGACATCCTGCCCCACCATCGGCGTAAACTCACCATCAGGTGGTAATTGGTTAAAAGCTCCGCCCCTCTCTTCACCCGAGTGTCAAAAACATCCATCTATCCATTTTCTACCGCTTGTCCCTTTCAGGGTCGCGGGGGGTGCTGGAGCCTATCTCAGCTGCATTCGGGCGGAAGGTGTCCAAAACATGAGACCACAAATCCGATGACACAACCACAAAGTCGATCATCGAACTGCAGCCTAGGTATTCCTGGTGCCAAGTTCACATATGGACACCCTTATCTTTGAACATTGTGTTTGTTATGGATAATCTGTGACAAGTACAAAAGTCCAATAACAAACCACCACTCAGGTTCAGGTACCCAAAACTCTGGACTACTGTTTGGTGCGTGAGCAAACAACAGTCAGGACCTGTCCCCTCACCCGGAGGCGAAGAGAAGTTACTCTTTCGTCTACTGGGTTAAACGCCAACGTATAGGCTCTGACCCGTGGGGCAACAAGTATTGCCACTCCCGCCCATCGCCTCACACTTCTTGCAATGCCATAGTCGAAGAAAGTCCAGCCCCTCCCAAGAGGACTGGTTCCGGAGCTCTTGCTGTGAGAGTGACTGGATCCAGTCAAAACATATCTCTACCTCGCGTACCAGCTTAGGCTCCTTCACTCCCAGTGAGGTGACGTTCCACATCCCAAGAGCTAGCTTCTGTATCTGAGGATCGGACCACCAAGAGCTGCCCAGCTCACATTGCACCCAACCTCTATGCCCCCTCCTATGAGTGGTAAGCCTAAATAAACCAAAATCAAATTGAAGGAGACGCTGGTTCTATTTTTCCTTGCCTCTCACTATAAGTCAGCTGGAATATGCTCTAGCTTTTTGATAAGCAACATAAAATAAAATAAAAAATGTACAAAAAAGCTGGCAGCACACAAAAATGTCAGAAAATGACACTTTTCTTTGTTGTGATTTTTGACCAAATTGGTGTGGGGGGCTTACACGAAATCTTATGTTTTTTGTTTAGTTTCCACAGATCTTTTTTGGCGGGGAAACCCTCACACACACCCTCATTGGGGTTGCGGCAGGATTTAAAATTGTCAGAAAATCACACTTTTACCAGGCGTTGATTTTCAACAAAGATGGTAAGGGAGGGGGACCCTTACGTAAAATAGTTTTTTCTCATCTTGCTTCCTATGACGTTATATTTGTGTCTCAATTTTAAGGTCGCAAAGGCAGATTTTGAGGACATAAAAATATATTTTGCAAGGACAGACATTTAATTTTGAAAACAAATTAAACTCCAGCGAAAAATACAAAAGTTTGAGCGAATATAAATGTATTTTATTCACAATAGAAGTGTTTGCATGTTTGCTATTATTCATATTCGCACTCCATAATTACTGCCTTCTGCACAGTCAGACCAATGCGGTGTTGCGCCCCCTCTCTTCTGCTTTCTCAACCTCCCCCTCTGTGCATACAGCTATTTTTTTCTACACTCGCTCAGATTTCTGCTGTGCGCTCAAGTAAGTTTAAACACACCACTATGTTTGTCTCAAAAAGTCAACAAATCAGAGAAATGGACACATGTACACTCTGATTGGCTGCTTGGTACCTTCAAGGTACTCAAAGCGCTTTGACAGTATTTCCACATTCACACACTGATGGGGGGAGCTGCCATGCAAGGCGCTAACCAGCAGCCATCAGGAGCAAGGGTGAAGTGCCTTGCCCAAGGACACAACGGACGTGACTAGGATGGTAGAAGGTGGGGATTGAACCCCAGTAATCAGCAACCCTCCGATTGCTGGCCCGGCCACTCTACCAACTTTGCCACGCCGTCCCTAAAAACTATTTTCAACATGGCGGCGCTATATGGAACGGAAATAGCGACTTTAAAATGTAAGTATAGCTTTATTTGTTTATTTAAAACATCTACAACCAAATGTGCAAAGCTGAGGTCACAGTAGTGGTATAAATATGTGTTAAAGTACAAGACATTGACGATTGTAATGTCAAGCAACCTCCGTGCTCTTCTCTCCTCTCTTTACCCCAAGAGAGACCTTAAATTTCCGCCACTGCGGACGACTTCAAATGTTTAGAAGTAAAAGCCTTAGATCTTATTCTTTTAATTTGTACATCTAAATAGCTTGACTAATGTCTTATTAAATGTCTTTTTTATGTGTGACTCTAATTGTTGATCTTTTGGAACTATTTTTGCATTTTAAATCATATTAGTTGTTTGTAGACGCTATGTACATTTTTATTTTAATGGAAAATGTTAACTTAAAAATGTGTTTGAATCACTGTTAATGTGATCTTGTGTTTACATTTTCTCTGCTGTTTTGTTTAAGACAATCAAGGAGGAACTTGACTATCAAGACAATTTAAATAACAGAGCTTGAAAGCATTTGTTTACCTGTATAAATAAACAAAGCGCTGAAATTACTGCTGTTGTGCTTAATGTATTGCCTTAATTGCAACTATTCCAAAATAGGAGAATATTTTCAGTTATCCCAAATTGAATTCAATTTACTATTTACAAGTGCAATTGAAAGTACAAACATTTACAACAGGATTAAAAAAAAAAAAAAAAAAGAGTCATCAACTGCTATAATATGGATCCAAGGGATTATTTAGAGTTATTTCAAAAGAAAAGCCTGTGCTTTTACAGCCAACATTTATATTCCCTATTACTTAAAAACGTGTTAAAAATAATATCCAAGTAGAACTGTGTGGAGGGAGGTGTAGTCAGCGCTGCCTGCAGGAGAAAAAGTCACCGCCTCTGTCCATGGTGCTGAGGACAAAGCACCATCAGACGGGGGCGTGGCAGTGCTGACGGCGAGACACAGCTGGCAGGTGATTAGATTTCACAGGTGGTGTGTTAATCTAATCATCTGTTGTCTTTAACAGTAAGCGGCCGGGAGCAGGAGGACAGAGAGGATACGGACGTGACTGAAAAGTCACGTTCTAATAGGAGAGAAAACTTTTGTTGAAAAAACTTTATCATTAAAACCCTGTTGAACCTGCACGCTTGGCTCCGATGCCGTGTCTGACAGTGGGACCGCTAGGAAGCGACTTCCACAAACTGTGTGATGTTACTGTATGGATTCCAAAAAGAAATACCATGAAGGCTTCTCTTTTTGGAACATCATCTCGATTGTCTACAGCGTGTTTCTAAAGGTACACATACTGTATGTCCAACTACCTCATCAAGTGAGTTTGCAAAGCTAATTGTTGTATTACATATTACATTTTATCTAAAAACAAACTAATAAAGCAATCATCATAAAATATTTATCCATAAACTACTCAATAACTATTAGCTCTATAAAGACAATCAAGTCCCTTGATCCAGGTAATATAAATTCATTAATGTATAAATAATACATACAAAATGTAATACTTAACATGTAGATATCCTAAACACCTCTTATTGATGAAATTTACTGCATATTTAAAGCAAATTCAAAGAAAAGTTGATCAGAGTGCTGTACAATTGAGGTTAATTACAGTATAAAGTAGTTCACTATGTTTAAAAATAAAAGATTTTTATAACACACACACACACGATAAATATAAAACAACATTTGCCTCATGCTTTAATATTTTGTTACGTTTCTTTCTCTTCTTTTCTGCACTTTGTGGACCTGGCCGCAAGCCGCAGGGTGTGAGTACGTAATACAACCAGGAAGGACTC
>NC_084754.1:22155268-22232768 GCF_033978785.1 Entelurus aequoreus
AACTGTAAGAGAATAGAAAAATACATTTGAAGAAAGAACAGCACATCATGAAAGTGAGATACATATCTTCTACCACTTACATTGACAGTACCCAGCAGCAACAAAGCAGGGCCAAGACCCAGGGTGTATATGGCACGCAGGATGAGGGAGACAAGGAAGAAGAGTATGCCCCATGTTTTGGGTATTATTGGAAGTAAAGCAGTGGACACAAACAATGCCCCCCACAGCAATACAGAGCAGAAAGGTGATAAGGTCCCTGTAAAGAGAAATAAACAGCGAAAGAATTACAAATAATCAATATAGCAATCATTAATTCATTATTCCATTTATTTTATTTACAAAAGTCACACAATGTTAATCAATCTAATGAAATGAGATAGAGCAACCCAATCCCAGCTCCACAACACGCACACACACACACACACACACACACACACACACACACACACACACACACACACACACACACACACACACACACACACACACACACACACACACACACACACACACACACACACACACACACACACACACGTGTATACATATAATCATATAAATACAAATACATATATATACATAACCATATACATATATACAGTACATATACATGCACGTACACTACCGTTCAAAAGTTTGGGGTCACATTGAAATGTCCTTATTTTTTAAGGAAAAGCACTGTACTTTTCAATGAAGATAACTTTAAACTAGTCTTAACTTTAAAGAAATACACTCTATACATTGCTAATGTGGTAAATGACTATTCTAGGTGCACATATCTGATTTTTGGTGCAATATCTACATAGGTGTATAGAGGCCCATTTCCAGCTACTATCACTCCAGTGTTCTAATGGTACAATGTGTTTGCTCATTGGCTCAGAAGGCTAATTGATGATTAGAAAACCCTTGTGCAATCATGTTCACACATCTGAAAACAGTTTAGCTCGTTACAGAAGCTACAAAACTGACCTTCCTTTGAGCAGATTGAGTTGCTGGAGCATCACATTTGTGGGGTCAATTAAACGCTCATAATGGCCAGAAAAAGAGAACTTTCATCTGAAACTCGACAGTCTATTCTTGTTCTTAGAAATGAAGGCTATTCCACAAAATTGTTTGGGTGACCCCAAACTTTTGAATGGTAGTGTATACACATACGTATATGCATATATACACACATCCACATATAGACATATACATAAATACACACATATATATATATGTATATATATATATATATATATACTGTATATATATTCATATATACACATACATATAAGCACATATATGTACCGTCATTTCCGGACTATAAGCCGCACCTGACTATAAGCCGCACCAGCTAAATTTAGGGGAAAATACAGATTGCTCCATATATAAGCCGCACCCGACTATAAGCCGCAGGGTTTTGATGTGTAATTACCGTAGTATATACGGGTTCCTGCTACCACGGAGGGGATTGTCGGGACAGAGATGACTGTTTGGGAACGCAAAGCGTCCCATTTATTAACAATAAATCTTTCAATCATTCAATCAAACTTTCACATCTTTGACATGGCGAACAGCATTCGTGCAGAGTACAAATAATACAACGGTGCAAAGTAATACAAAGTGCTCGCCTGTACGTTATCAAAATAACTAGCCTACCGGTATATGGAAAGTCAGTCTTTAATCATTGTGTCATCGTCTTCCTCTTGCGTACTAAAACCACCGAAATCCTCTTCGTCGGTGTCGGAGAAGAACAGGCCGTAAATAAGCCGCACCCTTGTATAAGCCGCAGGGACCAGAACGAGGGGAAAAAGTAGCGGCTTATAGTCCGGAAATTACGGTACATACATATGCATATACACACATATGCATATACTGTACACATACACACATAAATACACATAAATATATACATATATAAACATATATATAGTATACATACATATTATTATACATATACCCTGCTCGTCAGGGTATAAAATCTCCTGACAAGCAGGGAAACCTGCGAAGCAGGCTTGTAGGGATGATATAGCCTCTGTGTTTTTTCCTGACCTAACGTATATTCCGCTCTACCCCGGTATTGAGCACTGTATAACGGATAAACCACAGAAACCTCGACTATATTATTATACATATTTATTTATACATATAAATATGTATGTACATACATATGTGTATATACATATTAGAGAGACTTAGACTTCCTTTTATTGTCATTCAAATTTGAAGCGAAATTTTGTTGCATTAGCTCATGGTAGTGCAGGATAAAAGAGCAATAAGGTGCAGATATAAATAAATAGATTACTGTACAGATAAATATATTGCACTTTTGCATATGCATCCACGTTTATGAATGTATGTTATATTGTCTTTATATTCCAGCGAGTTAATCCATTTTTGGGGGGAATTGAGGGGATTATTTTAATGCGTTCAAGAGTTTTACGGCCTGAGGGAAGAAGCTGTTACAGAACCTGGAGGTTCTGCTGCGGAGGCTGCGGACCTCTTTCTAGAGTCCAGCAGTGAAAACAGTCCTTGGTGGGGGTGGGAGGAGTCTCTGCAGATTTTCTGAGCTCTGGTCAGGCAGCGGCTTTTTGGGATCTCCTGGATAGGAGGAAGAAGAGTCCTGATGATCTTTTCCGCCGTCCTCACCACTCTCTGCAGAGACTTACAGTCTGAGGCACTGCAGGCTCCAGTCCAGACAGAGATGCTTGGTCAGTAGGCTCTCTATAGTGCCTCTGTAGAATGTGGTGAGAATGGGGGGAGGGAGCTGTGCTCTTTTTATCCGACACAAAAAGTGCATGCGCTGCTGAGCTCTTTTTACAAGAGCTCCGGTGTGTAGGGACCAGGTCATATTGTCAGTTATCTGCACCCCCAGGAACTGGGTGCTGCTTACCATCTCCACCGCTGTGCCGTTAACGAAGAGTGGAGTGTGGCTGGACTGGTGCTTCCTGAAGTCGACGATGATCTCCTTGGTCTTGTCGACGTTCAGGACCAGGTTGTTGGTTCTGCACCAGTCAACCAGATGTTTCACCTCCTCACTGTAGTCCATGTTGTTGTCACGGATGAGGCCCACTGCTATTGTGTCGTCCGCATACTTCACAATGTGGTTAGTAGTGGACCTGGCGCAGCAGTCATGGGTCATCAGCGTGAACAGCAGCGGACTCAGGACGCAGCCCTGGGGGGAGCCGGTGCTCAGGGAGTTGGCCCTGGAGGTGTTGGCACCCACTCTCTCAAACTGGGGTCTGTCTGTGAGGAAGTCAAGCAGCCAGTTGCATAGGGGGGTACTGAATCCAAGGGGGGCCAGTTTTCTCACCAAGCAGAAGTCCAGAAACAACATCCGCACGTGTGTGTCCTTTCCTTCCAGATGTTCTAAGCTTAGGTGGAGTGCAGAGCAGATGGCGTCCTCTGTGGAGCGGTTAGGACGATAAGCAAACTGGTATGGGCCGAATGTGGGGGGAAGTCTGGACCAACATCTCGAAGCACTTCAATTTTGATGGGGGTGAGTGCCACGGGGCGATAATCATTGAGGGAGGAGATTGTGGATTTTTCAGGCACAGGAATGATTGTGGCCGTCTTAAAACATGATGGTACCACAGCCTGGGTCAGCGAGTTGTTGAAGATGTCTGTGAGAACCCCAGCCAGCTGGTCTGCACATTTCTTAAGCACCCTGCCCGGAATGTCATCAGGACCCGCAGCTTTCCGGGGGTTCACTCTCCTCAGGGTTTTCCAGACATCCGCTGTGTCCAGGTTGAGCGGCTGCGAGGTATGGATTTCCTCGCCGGAGTGGTGTTAAGTGCCTCAAACCTTGCAAAGTGGTTGTTTAGGTCGTTTAGGAAGCTGATGCTGTTGTCACAGGGACGGGGGGCAGCTTTATAGTCTGTGATGACCAGTGTTGGGTTAGTTACTGAAAACCAGTAACTAGTTACAATTACTAGTTACTTTATTTCAAAAGTAACTCAGTTACTAACTCAGTTATTTACACCAAAAAGTAATGCGTTACTGTGAAAAGTAACTATTTAGTTACTTCTTTCCCCCCCCCTTTTTTTAAGGCTCCCATTAATGCCCTTTTAGCCTTCATTTCAGTACTGTTATTGCACTGGAGAATAATACAATCTGTTGATCAACTTGACATGCATTTGCATCACTGAACTCAGAAAGCAATGTGGTCTACATACAACACACAAAGACAAAGATATGTTTCAAAGGGCCAATTTATTTCAGGCCAGAAAAAATTGACAAAACTATTTTAAATAGCTGCAACATAATGGCACTTTAACTTTAACTCTAAGTAGATAGGATCTTTGATCCAAGACAACTTACATTTAACTAAAATGTTATTTTCTTTGTGCTCGACAAAAGAAAAGTATTGAGAATGTCTCCATGTTAAAAAACTCGACTTCTGGCTTCGCCATGATGTCTTGTTAGTTGTTATGAGAGTAGCGTATGTGTGTGTGTGTGTGGCCCTTTAAGATATGACAGCATGAGCGGTGAGTGACGTCAGTGAGTGAGTGGGCGAGAGAAGTGAGGGAGCGGCGACAGTGAGTGCGTGTAGGTGCTCTAGCTTGCTGGATGGCTGCGTGCAATAAAGTCACAAAGTTGCAACAAACCCCCGGGCTCGTCTTTCACCCTCAGCTGTAAAGACCCTCTTCCGGGTAAAGTGAAGGTTGTTAGACCCGAAGTACGGCTCTGGAGGAACGTCTACCCTGCGGGGAGGCGTGCTTTCTGTGGGTGGGGGAAAGCACGCCTCTTCTTTTCAACCGGAGAGCTCCAATAAAACACACTCAGATCTTCAGTTTCTAGCCGATACTACATACAAATAACGTAAAATAACGCAGTAACGCATCATGCAGTAACGGTAACTGAGTTACTGTATATAAAAAAATAACGTGTTAGATTACTAGTTACCGCCGAAACTAACGGCGTTACAGTAACGCGTTACTTAGTAACGCGTTAGTCCCAACACTGGTGATGACATGTATGCCCTGCCACATTCGTCTAGTGTTCCTGGGGTTCTCGAAGAAGTCCTGCACTACATATGTGTATATACATATATGTATATACATATGTGTATATACATATATGCATATATGTACAGTACATGTAGGAATCACGTTAGACAAATAATTTAGAATAACTGAAAAAAGCAATACAATTATGCAGGATGAAGGTTGAGCTCTATTGTCGCTAGCCTAATGCTAACGTACAATGGACTAGCTTATAGACAAGCTAACTCAAATTAGCATGGCCGATCGCAGGGCACAGATAGACAATCATTCACACTAGCATTCATATCTATGGGAAATTTATAGTTCTCCAATGAAGCTAACATGCATATTTTAAAAATGTGGAAGGAAACTGAAGTGTCCAGAGAAAACCCACACACGCACGGGGACAAGTGCACACTCGACACAGCGATGTCCAAACGGAGATTCGAAGAGGTGTACAGCTAGATATTGTCGGTAGTAATGTCAAAATATTTGGCTTGAACAAGAAATGCATTAATTAGATTAAAATAGCTTTCTCTTCAACTTTCTCTCCTTATTTTTGCCGGGTGTAGGTGCACGACCAGCAGTTGCTACGCTTCTGACAGGCGATTTAGTTTACTTTTTTTCTAAATAAAGCAATGAGGAACGTTTTTGATATTTGAGCCGTTTTTCAAACTTATTGTAGATAATAGTACATAAATAATAGACTATATAGGGTACATCCAGTCATACAATATATCACTTAAAGGCCTAATGAAACCCACTACTACCGACCACGCAGTCTGATAGTTTATATATCAATGATGAAATCTTAACATTGCAACACATGCCAATACGGCCGGGTTAACTTATAAAGTGTAATTTTGAATTTCCCGCTAAACTTTCGGTTGAAAACGTCTTTGGATGATAACGTATGCGCGTGACGTAGCCAGTGAAACAGAAGTATCGGTACCCCATTGAATACAATACAAAATAGCTCTGTTTTCATCTCATAATTCCACAGTATTCTGGACATCTGTGTTGGTGAATCTTTTGCAATTTGTTTAATGAACAATGAAGACTGCAAAGAAGAAAGTTGTAGGTGGGATCGGTGTATTAGCGGCGGACTACAGCAACACAACCAGGAAGACTTTGACTCGGATAGCAGACGCGCTAGCCGACGCTAGCCACCAACCGCACGGATGATCGTGGTGAAGTTCTTCGTCCTTCCGTCGATCGCTGGAACGCAGGTGAGCACGGGTGTTGATGAGCAGATGAGGGCTGGCTGGCGTAGGTGGAGCGCTAATGTTTTTATCATAGCTCTGTGAGGTCCCGTTACACTAAGTTAGCTTCAATGGCTAAAAAGTCAGGGATTTATTTATTTTGTTTCTATATGCAGTTAAGCACGATGCTATCGAGTTAGCTCCGTACTTAAGTTAGCTTCAATGGCGTCGTTAGCAACAGCATTTTTAAGCTCCGCCAGGCTGGAAAGCATTAACCGTGTATTTACATGTCCCTGGTTTAATAGTATTGTTCATCTTCTGATTATCCTTTCAGTCAGGGATTTTTTTATTTTGTTTCTATATGCAGTTAAGCACGATGCTATCACGTTAGCTCCGTAGCTAAAGTGTTTCGTCGATGTATAGTCGTGGAGATAAATGTCAGTGTGAATGTCCATTTCGCGTTCTCGACTCTCATTTTCAAGAGGATATAGTATCCGAGGTGGTTTAAAATACAAATCCGTGATCCACAATAGAAAAAGGAGAGAGTGTGGAATCCAATGAGCCAGCTTGTACCTAAGTTACGGTCAGAGCGAAAAAAGATATGTCTTGCACTGCATTCTAGTCCTTAACTCTAACGTTCCTCATCCACGAATCTTTCATCCTCGCTCAAATTAATGGGGTAATCGTCGCTTTCTCGGTCCGAATCGCTCTAGCTGCATTGAAAACAATAGGAAAATATGAGGAGGCTATCAACTGACTATGTCACGCTACTTCCGGTAGGGGCAAGGCTTTTTTTTATCAGATACCAAAAGTTGCGATCTTTATCGTCGTTGTTCTCTACTAAATCCTTTCAGCAAAAATATGGCAATATCGCAAAATGATCAAGTATGACACATAGAATGGATCTGCTATCCCCGTTTAAATTAAAAAAAATCATTTCAGTAGGCCTTTAAACTTGTTTTCATGTTAAAAATGTGTTTTCATATAAATAAATAAAAAAAAAAATTATATATATATATATATATATATATATATATATATATATATATATATATATATATATATATATATATATATATATATATATATATATATATATATATATATATATATATTTTGAAGGTGTAATCTTGCCAGTAATCTTACGTTGCGCCACAATCGTTTACATGTAGGGGAAACCCTGAGTAGTCTCTCCATAGTTTTTCTTATTTCATTATTACTACTTTTCCCCACGCTTTTAACCCTGGGCTTTATAAAATGTTGAGAATAATTTATGGATTCTTCTGGGCTCACGAATTTCAGAAGCTGCAAATAAATTTCACATCAGATCAAGGGAATTGCCGATCAGGTCACGATGTACCAATGAAATCGTTGACATTAAATCAAACGCCCTCACACAATCAATCCGTCAGCCATTTAGCCTGTTATGGACTCACCATCATCATGAAGAGGAAACAACAAAATGCTCACGACGCAGCCCCAAAGCCTAAAAAGATTGACCCAGCCATCAAAAAAGGAAAAACCTACCGCATGGAACGGAATTCAACCACAACTTATAGGCCCCAAAAAGCCGGACAGCGCTTGCCAAAGAAAACGACTACAGCAGTTTTAGCACGCAGGAGGAGTAGAAAAACAATAGCCGCACTCCGATAGGCTATTTTATGCCATGTTACAGGCACTGTCTTTTACTCAATTTATCCAAAAATTTAGGTGGGGGCAGTTTATATTTAGGTGCACTCTATCGCCCAGAAATTACAGCATAAAAGTTGTAAATGCATAGAATGGTGGCTGAAAGATGTATACTCCACTTTTCACGCCATCGTTTTCAATTTATCAAGCTGTCGTACACATATTTTTGGAAGCAGTGAGAACTGTACACTCAAACAGAGCCGTGACTAAATGATGCTACTAATACATTTTGGTACTGGTACAAAAATGTTTTTCAATATTTTTCGCAAAAAATTCCTAATAAATGCGACCAAAAAAACGGCATTATTGGCTTTATTTTAACAAAAAATCTTATGATTATTTATTCATATGTTTCTTATTGCAACTTGACAACAATTTTGGCATTAAATTACTTTAAGTATTAAGTAAGCAAACAGGTTAAAAAGGCCCCTAACTTGACATATTCTGTCTTTTCTCATTGTATTATTTTGTCAAAAATATGAGGGACAAGTGGTAGAAATGGATTAATTATTAATATATTTGTTAATTCCCTTTTAATATCTGGTTATTTTCTGTTTTAACATGTATTATCTACACGTATGTTAAAATGTAATAATCACCTATTCTTCTATTTGGATACTTCATATTAGTTTTAGGTGATACCACAAATTTGGGTGTCATATTTAAAGTCCTCATGTGTCCAGGGACGTATTTCCAGAGTTTAGAAACGTAATAAAAAGAAAAAAAGATTTTGTGTAGATAAAAAAATTGATGTAATCATTGTAGTATCGACAAGATACAGCTCTTATACTTGGTTACAATTGCTAGATGTGTAGACCCACCCTTTTGTTTACATTCAGGACCGCCAGCTTGCTGTTAGCTGTGAATGTGAGCTATTGTGTGCTCCTACGGTGTGTTGTGAAGCATGTTTAGCTATTAGCTATTGTCACCGCGGCACACATCATGTCGATGATAAAGAAAAGTACCAGTATTTTTCAAAAGCAGTATACACCATTTTTTATTTATTAGTGCCTCTGTACTTTATTAGTACCCGTATATATATATAATTAAACTTCAGATTAAACATCAAACTTACCTTCATCTCCATCATCACCAAATGGGTAGAATACGGCCACACAAACATTGAGCAGGCAGGCCAGGTAGAAGGAGATACTCCCCCATTGAGAGATGTGACGTGAGAACCAGAACAGAGTCTTGTATGCTACACAAAAAAACATATCTATGATGTTCTCATTCATCCAGGTCATTGTATTCTCAGGGCATTCAATCTATCGCAACTGGACTGTTTGGTTTGTCTTAAAAGATGTTTCGCCTCTCATCCAAGCAGGCTTCATCAGTTCATGCTCATAGACTTAGATTGGTCAGATCAAGTCTTAGACTTTGATTGATCAGATCTAGTCTTAGACTTTGATTGACCAGATCTAGTCTTAGACTTAGATTGATCAGATCTAGTCTTAGACTTTGATTGACCAGATCTAGTCTTAGACTTTGATTGATCAGATCTAGTCTTAGACTTAGATTGGTCAGATCTAGCCTTACTTAGATTGGTCAGAGCTAGTCCAGCAGCTGGTGCCAAAACCCCAAATATTAATACTCCAACATAGGAAGGTGTGCCTGGGCAAAGATAAGATAGCTCTGAGCTCGTTTAAGGGAACATGACCAAGTAATTGGTAGAGATATGTGGATGAGACATGGGTTAAAATCAGACGCCGAGAAGTGCAAGCCTTCACCGAGCACATTAACTCAGTGGACAGAAACATCAAGTTCACACGTGAGGATGTCAAATACACTAAGTTGCCTTTTTTGGACTGTGATGTCCACATTGGAGAGAACAAGGGCCTCCATGTCAGGGTTTATCGAAAACCCACACATACTGATCTATACCTACATCTTGACTCACACCACCCACTGGAACACAAACTGGCCGTTATCATAACCCTCCAGCACAGAGCTGATAATGTTCCCACCAGCCCACAAGCCAAATAGAAAGAGGATAAGCATTTGAGGGAGGCCCTCAAAACCTGAGGTTACCCCACCTGGTCGTTTGTGAAAAGTGCATCCAGTTCCAGAAATAACAAAAACAGAATAGGTGCAGAGGAAAAAGGTGATAGACGCAAAAATATTGTCATTCCCTAATTATCAGCTCTATCTGAAAAACTCAGAAGAATTTTTAACCAACAACACCACAGTATACTTCAAACCAGGCAACACCCTGATTGTATTTGATTGAAGTTTATTTCAAACATGAATACAGTTTCAAAATGATACATTACATATTTGAGACAGAGACTAGTGCATCCTAAAGACCAGACACCCCACACCCACAAAAACAACCTTGGTGTATGTTATCCAGTGTAATGATAAATGCACTGATTAATATAGGTATGGATTTATATATTGGGGAAACAAAACAACCACCAAGCAGACATACGACACAGCATAGACGGGCAAATTCTTCAGGCCAAAACTCAGCTGTCTACCTGCACCTCAAGGAGAAATAGCACTGCTTTGAGAACAAAAATGTACAGTTTCTGGACAGAGAGACTGATGGTACGAAAGAGTAGTGAGGGAAGCCATTAACGTCAAGGTTGAAAAACAATCCCTGAACAGAGGAGGTGGTCTGTGACCCCCACATACATACATCACTGTCCTTTCAACAATTTTGGCCACAGATGCTACTTTGTGCCATTTGTTCACAACTGAATGGAATGCTAACATGGGTGATTCCGACTATTTTGGATTGGTAGTGGTCGATCCACAGTGATTGCTCTGGCACACAATACCTCAATGCTAAAGAGGGGAAATTACACTTCAACGACTGTCATTGGCAATGACAATAGGATTGCTCCCTTGCATCTCAACAGTTGTTTTTCCTCACTATGCTAGGGCAAAACCACCCTAGCACCCTCCTGGTGTTGGACTATAAATAATTGGGGTTTTGGCACCAACCGCTAGACTAGATCTGACCGATCTAAGTCTATGAGCATGAACTGATGAAGCCTGCTTGTATGAGAAGCGAAACATTTTCTAAGACAAACCAAACAGTACAGCTGCGATCGATTGAATTCCCTGCAAACAAAACATAAGGGAAAAGATGCAAAGAGAAGCACAAATCTAAAAATATTGTTATACTTTGTAATCTATTGTTTCAACCAACAGGAGAGTGCAAAGGCAAGTAGTATTATTTTGATAGCAATTGTTGGTTGGTTTGTTAAAGAATTATGCAGAAACTAAACACTAAGAAGTAACCTTCTGCCATATGTAATCACTGTACACTATTGTGGAAGTAGAGGGGTGGCATTAATCGTGCTGCTGCTATTGTATACAATCACTATTATTGAGTGTTATACAGTAGAATGTAAAGACTCACTTCGGATCTTCTTCTGCCAACTCATCTCATTGTAGAGGTTGTCAAACTGCTGAAAGAAGTCATTAACCTTGCTGCCCTGGTCATCTCTCTCAGTGGTAGTGAACACACGCATTTGGGAGTCCTGGGTGAGGTACTCACAGATATTTGGCACAGGAAACACGATTTGTTCCATGGTGCGGTCATGACGCACAATCTGGCAAATTGAAAATATTTAGTGAATTGGCTTTTTAGATTCAGAGGACAGACACAATATAATGATACTGACCTCAATCTGAGCTGTGTGTTTGGCATAGTATTGAAACGCATCGTCATTGTCATTGTCATTGTCATTGTCGGGGTCCAACCCTGATCCAGACCCAAATGCCGACCCCGCCCTCAGACTCTGCTGGAGGGTTTTACTATGTCGAGCCAGCTGGGATGCGAAGTAAAAAGATATTTCAGATTTAACAAATATGAAACACTGTCCATTCGATACTATTTCAGATTCATTTTTTTCGAAAATGTAAAAATGTCATGTGCCCAAGAAATTTTGAAGGCTTGATGTGAATTAATTTGTCACTTTGCTCATTCTTTAATGAATAGTTTTTTATGTCTTTCAGCTTTTCACACCAGGACAAGGCAATCGCATGTTTGATTTGCTTTAGTTTTTACATCGGATGTCTTTCTTTTTCCGATGCAACCCTCCCATTTTGTGCTTAAAACTGACACTACATATCACCAATGGTTAGGTGCTGAGCCCCTGGCCAGGAATTAAACCTGTGTCAACAGCAGCTTGAGACATCTCACCACCAAGGTTGTCATTTTTTAATGAATATATACATAAAGTAAATAAATGTAAAATATCAAATAATTACAGTAGTACTTCAACTTAAGGGTTTAATTGGTTCTCAGAGAGCGCTTAACTCAACATACTCAATATATCTCAAATCAACGTCTCCCATTGCAATGCAATCAGTTTGATCGGTTCATCCATCCATCCATTTTCTACCGCTTGTCCCTTTCGGGGTTGCTGCAGCCCAATTTTAACATGTAACATTCCTTTTAAAAAGAAAAACTAACTTAAATAATATTGTATGAAAACAACACCATTGAATGCACTACTAACAACTACATTAGTTTTATAACGTAATGTAATAATAATGTACAGCCTTTACCTTGGAGAGTGGACTTCTACGGTATTTCCTTCCAGCTGCCTCGCCGTCAAATACACCATTGGCAGTCTTTTCAAATTTTCATGAATAAATGTCCACCAGTTACAGTATATATTATTTTAACATTCTTGGCTAGCATTAGACTCTTTCTGCTTCTGTATGGTGCCGACTAGCTCAAATTGCTTTCACGCTCAGTCATGTTTTTGATTACTTGTTTATTTTTTTAATATCAATACACTTTTTCCAGCACTTTCCTTCACCCCCACTTTCTTCCTTGCCATGGATGAAAAAAAGTGATGCTGATCTCTAGCTATAAGCTAATGCTAGTGAGTAAGACCAGATGTTTTGGTCGGATCTTACAGGGTTCATTGTGACATTTGCTACAACAACTAATGGCAGGGATGCTCTGAACTCACATGTTTGCTTGCAACTTAAAGCATAACAACCCCGTAAGGGACAAGCGGTAGAAAATGGATGGATGGATGGAATTAGCAAACAAAAAAATGTGCCTGTTACTACAAGTACATTACATATACTTACATCATGTATATAAAATCTTAATGGAGGTGTTTGGATCTTTTTAAGGGCTTTATAGGCTCCATTGCAAGCGGACCTTTGATTGTATGTATTTAATATTAGGAATGCATTAAAAAAAAGTACATCCGTCATCATGTCTTTTATAATGATTTTGAATGATAGGCAAAATTCCAAAAAAAGCGCTGTTCCCCTTTAAAACATATCCAATTATATTTCCAATCCCCAAAGTATATGAAAATATTGTCTAAACATCCACAAAATGCCACAATTTCAGACGGCCATTTTGAATATTCTGCACCAAATACAATAGGCAGTTTGCGTACGTTCGGGATCTGATGATGTCACGGTGGGAACTCATCTGCACTCTGACCATATCAGCAGATCAGTCATATTGGAATTATGCAAAACATGGGAAAAAGATGTGCTGTTCATCATTCACAATCCCAATGTAAAACAACTTCCATTTGGAGCCTTCCGTTCTGTCCTGAGGGACAAACAGCGAGAGACGTTTGCACAGTGCCTGTGTTTTTAAAGATGTAAATCTCTGTTGTTTTACACTTCTCTTATGTATTTTAAAATGTATGTCTTAATGTATTTATTTTGAAACTGCTCTGTGACATGTGCTGTTGACCTCTTGGCCAGGTCACCCTTGTGAAAGAGATCTTGATCTCAATGGGTTTTCTTATCTGGTTAAATAAAGGTTCTCTTTTTTATGCATTCTAAATGGTAAATGAATAAAAGGGGGTCCTGACTGTTGTTTGTGTTATGCACCAAACAGCAGTTCAGCGTACCCACACTTTTTGGATACACTCGAGGGAGTACTGGAAAGAGCTTCCCCGGGTGATTCCCTTGTCCTACTAGGGCACTTCAACGCTCATGTTGGCAATGACAGTGATTGGGAAGAATGGCCGCCCGGATCTGAACCCGACTGGTGTTTTGTTATTGGACTTTTGTGCTTGTCACAGATTGTCCATAACAAACACCATGTTCAAACATAAGGGTGTCCATATGTGCATTTGGCACCAGGACACCCTAGGCCGCAGTTCCATGATCGACTTTGTAGCCTCATGTTTTGGACACTCGGGTGAAGAGAGGGGCGGAGCTTTCTACCGATCACCACCTGGGGGTGAGTTGGCTGCAATGGTGGGGGAGGATGCCGGACAGATCTGGCAGGCCCAAACGCATTGTGAGGGTATGCTAGGAACGTCTAGCAGAGTCTCCTGTCAGAGAGAGTTTAAATTCCCACCTCCGGAAGAACTTTGAACATGTCACGAGGAAGGTGCTGGACATTGAGTCTGAGTGGCCCATGTTCCGCACCTCTATTGTCGAGGCGGCTGATTGGAGCTGTGGCCGCAAGGTAGTTGGTACCTGTCGTGGCGGTAATCCTAGGACCCACTGGTGGACACCAGCGGTGAGGGATGCCGTCAAGCTGAAGAAAGAGTCCAATCGGGTTCTTTTGGCTCATGGGACTCCGGAGCGGTGTGCGGCTTCAGCGGTCGCGGAGGCAAAAACTCTGACATGGGAGGAGTTTGGGGAAGCCATGGAAAACAACTTCCGGACGGCTTCGAAGCGATTTTGGATCACCATCCACCGCCTCAGGAAAGGGAAGCCGTGCACTGTCAACACCGTGTATGGTGAGGATGGTGTTCTGCTGACCTCGACTGCGGATGTTGTGGATCGGTGGAGGGAATACTTCGAAGACCTCCTCAATCCCACCAACACGTCTTCCTTTGAAAAAGCAGTGCCTGGGGAACCTGTGGTGGGCTCTCCTATTTCTGGGGCTGAGGTTGCTGAGGTAGTTAAAAAGCTCCTCGGTGGCCAGGCCCCAGGTGGTGGATGAGATCCGCCCGGAGTTCCTTATGGCTCTGGATGCTGTGGGGCTGTCTTGGTTGACAAGACTGTGCAACATCGCGTTGACATCGGGGGCGGTACCTCTGGATTGGCAGACCGGGGTGGTGGTTCCTCTCATTAAGAAGGGGAACCAGAGGGGGTGTTCCAACTATCGTGGGATCACACTCCTCAGCCTTCCCGGTAAGGTCTATTCAGCATTGCCGGCAGTAAGTCGGACCCGTTTCCAGTGAGGGTTGGACTCCGCCAAGGCTGCCCTTTGTCACCGATTCTGTTCATAACTTTTATGGACAGAATTTCTAGGCGAAATCAGGGGGTTGAGGGGATCCGGTTTGGTGGCTGCAGGATTAGGTCTCTGCTTTTTGCAGATAATGTGGTCCTGATGGCTTCATCTGGCCAGGATCTTCAGCTCTCACTGGATCGGTTCGCAGACGATTGTGAAGCGACTGGGATGAGAATCAGCACCTCCAAGTCCGAGTCCATGGTTCTCCCCGGAAAAGGGTGGAGTGCCATCTCCGGGTTGAGCAGGAGACCCTGCCCCAAGTGTAGGAGTTCAAGTACCTTGGAGTCTTGTTCACGAGTGGGGGTAGAGTGGATCGTGAGATCGACAGGTGGATCGGTGCGGTGTCTTCAGTAATGCGGACGCTGTGGATCCGTTGTGGTGAAGAAGGAGCTGAGCCGGAAGGCAAAGCTCTCAATTTACCAGTCGATCTACATTCCCATCCTCACCTATGGTCAAGAGCTTTGGGTTATGACCGAAAGGACAAGATCATGGGTACAAGCGGCCGAAATGAGTTTCCTCCGACCGGTGGCAGGGCTCTCCCTTAGAGATAGGGTGAGAGCTCTGCCATCCGGGGGGAGCTCAAAGTAAAGCCGCTGCTCCTCCACATCGAGAGGAGCCAGATAAGGTGGTTCCGGCATCTGGTTAGGATGCCACCCGAACGAGGTGTTTAGGGCATGTCCGACCGGCAGGAGGCCACGAGGAAGACCCAGGAAACGTTGGGAAGACTATGTCTCCCGGCTGGCCTGGGAACGCCTCGGGATCCCCCAGGAAGAGCTGGACGAAGTGGCTGGGGAGAGGGAAGTCTGGGCTTCCCTACTTAGGCTGCTGCCCCGGCGGCCCGACCTCGGATAAGTGGAAGAAGATGGATGGATGGACTTATTTTTCCATTATACCGGGACATATACCGTATTTTTCTGACTATAAGTCGCAGTTTTTTTCATAGTTTGGCCGGGGGTGCGACTTATACTCAGGAGTGACTTATGTGTGAAATGATTAACACATTACCGTAAAATATCAAATAATATTATTTAGCTCATTCACGTAAGAGACTAGACGTATAAGATTTCATCGGATTTAGCGATTAGGAGTGACAGATTGTTTGGTAAACGTATAGCATGTTCTATATGTTATAGTTATTTGAATGACTCTTACCATAATATGTTACGTTAACATACCAGGCACATTCTCAGTTGGTTATTTATGCGTCATATAACGTACACTTATTCAGCCTGTTGTTCACTATTCTTTATTTATTTTAAATTGCCTTTCAAATGTCTATTCTTGGTGTTCGGTTTTATCAAATAAATGTCCCCAAAAAATGCGACTTATATTCCAGTGCGACTTATATATGTTTTTTCCTTCTTTATTATGCACTTTTGGCAGGTGCAACTTATACTACGGAGCGACTTATACTCCGAAAAATACGGTACTTAAAGTTGAGGTACCACTGTATTTGTTACATAATTTTTTTCTGAACAGAAATAACTACTTCAAAATACAAATTAGTTCAGTTAGTCTAGCTGAAAACAAACAATATATAGTGTTTGTATGCAAGACCATCTTTTTCTACTGAGGGTCGCATACAAAAAAAATTAAGGACTATTGATATTGTACATTTTGTGCATTAAAGATGCCACAACCAGTCCAACATAGGTCAAAATATAATAAACTACCTAAATAAACATCCACATCTTAACTTTGTGTGATACTGTATGTCAAAACACAATTTAGTGTAAGATTAAATAATATATATTCATACATTTATTTTATCTTTACAATATGCCGAGGGCCAATATAAAACAAGCTGCTGGCCCAAAATAGCCTTTGGGCTACACTTCAGACGCCCCTGGTGTAAACAAAGCATTAAAACAGATGTTTTTCTTCCCACTTATGCTTTTGTTGACAATGGTGGCCTTATTGTCATATGAAAAAACAACCCGCCATTATACCCAAGTAGACATTGGTAAAATTTAGCCTATTTTAAGAGTGAAAAAAAGGATCTTGCTGTCACAATGTACCACCAAGTCACCAAGCAAGTAGACTCAGCATGCATTCTCCAACTGACAGACAGCAGACAAAGAAAACACTAAAACAAACATTAAAACAAACACTTACAAAAGAAAAATCTACGTTGCATGGGAAGTGTTGAAAAAGGATCACTGACAAGTATTCCTTGTCACACTCGAAAAGAAAAACACAGAACACACTTCTAAATACATACACATTCTTCCACTCAACGTCACTCAGTTGAGGTCGGCAGTAGGTAAAATGAAGACAAAAATTTAACAATTACGCGTGTGAGGGAAAACACAGGCGTGGTTACTACCTGATGGGCCAGAATGTAAATGTTATGTCCAACATCCAGTGGTTTGATGTGGTCTAGAAAGCTGTCCCCATCCTCTTCCCTTTCCAGAGCCTGAGCATAGGCCTCCTTCATGACATCCACCTGAGGCACAACATTTAATACTAATAATAATAATAATACAAATGGCATTCAAAGCGCTTCACAGTAAGAACTGAGAAAAACATAATTCATTCAGTCCACATTCACACTTGATGGTGGTAAGCTACATTTGTAGCCACAGCTGCCCTTAGGTAGACTAACTGAAAAGTGGCTGCCAATTTGCGCCTATTGCCTCTCCGACCACCACCAAACACTCATTCACATTCATACACTTATGTGAGCGGCACTGGAAGCAAGGTGGGTGAAGTGTCTTGCCCAAGGACACAACGGCAGTGACTAAGTTGGCGGAAGCTGGATTCGTACCAGGAACCCTCAAGTTTCTGGATGGCCGTTCTACCATCTGAGTCACACCACCCCACATTTAATTAGATTATAAAACAGGATTGGTTTATGGGGACGGCGTGGCGAAGTTGGTAGAGTGGCCATGCCAGCAATCGGAGGGTTGCCGGTTACTGGGGTTCAATCCCCACCTTCTACCATCCTAGTCACGTCCGTTGTGTCCTTGGGCAAGACACTTCACCCTTGCTCCTGATGGGTGCTGGTAGCGCCTTGCATGGCAGCTCCCTCTATCAGTGTGTGAATGTGTGTGTGAATGGGTGAATGTGGAAATACTGTCAAAGCGTTTTGAGTACCTTGAAGGTAGAAAAGCGCTATACAAGTATAACCCATTTATCATTTATGTATATGCAAATACATGCTATGACGCAAAAACACACTCACAAGCTCCGTCGCTCTCATCTTGAGGAGAATTTTCTCTGCATTCTCGCTGTCATGGCGGCTCTCCATTATAGCCAATAAGAGCTTGACTGCATTGTTCTAGAAAACATTGTGTTAATTAATTCCAACACATAGGAATATATAGGAATTCAAACCTGCATCAAACCTTGTGGGATCAGTGAATGATTGTGCAAAAAATGTGAATTATGATTGTATTGTTAAGATTATGATTGCGATTCTCAGAGGATTTATTGCACACGCACACATTCCCATGTTCAAGTGCCATGCGCTTTCGTTTTTAAGAAATCCGTTTTTTAGGGTTATCATTAACTAAAATACATTGAATACAACTAATTGCAAGTCAAAAAGAGGACTTATCCCTGCTGGCGAAGTTTGATGTAGGATAGGAAGACAAAAGCTTTGGCTATCATGCTATCAAAAGTGCTATAAGTCCTTGAGTAATATGGCAGTGTTTGTTTGTGATAGAGTTTGTTCAGTAAACATGTTTTAAAAGTCTATTTTTAGAAAGGACATCACATCTCATTGTGAATCAAGATTGCAGTTTGTTGTGTGTGCAGCCCTACTGTACGTGTGGCCTCACCTTAAGGCCCAGTACCAGGTCCAGGCGGTCTTTCCCCAGAGGGTTGATGGGGTTTACTATCAGTGCTATAATGATGTCAATGCCATTTGATTCATGTTTGGCGATACAGGTCTGGAAACAAAGAGCACATGATGAGGATTGCACTGGAAAAACTCACAATGTCTAATTTCTAGTCAAAATGAAGAAAAAAAACCTAATACAGTCACAATCACCTGAATAGTAACTTTTCAGAACGACATAACTTGTTTTTAGGCGATACATCTTCTGAGGAAAAAATACTTTTGAGCATCACAAGTTTGTTATAAGACACAAAACTTCACAAGTATAGCTAAACATGTTTTAAGTTTTAAAAGCTTAAAATAAATGTCCTTTTTTAATAAATCTTACCAAGACAATTTTGACTAGTTCCATTGGCAGATTTTTTGCTCATTACAAGGAAAAATAACTTGAATTCATTTTTCAAACTCTTTTTAAAGATGGGCATTTTTTCCAGTGTGGTGCCCATTTGCAATAGTAACATTGTGGACACTTCATTAGAAAAGTCATCTTGAGAAGATACCGCAATATTCCTAAATTTCAGTACAAACAGAATTATTAACTTTGTTTTCTGATAACAATAATTTTTAACTCCAAGACAAACATCTCATTTCAAATGCACTGTTGCTATTGGGTTTAAACTCAATCAAGAGATGGTTTTCAGTCAGAACATTACTAGTTGTATATATTAGACTGCACAGTAAGATAATCCAATACCAAGCAAAATTTACTTCGCAAACTTACAAAGCTTGCAATCAGATTGCTCTGATGTCATCATCAATGGTGTTCATTTGGATTCTAGCTACAGCCATGATACTTGGGCACGTTTATAATCATTATTTTTGTTTGGTGATAATATTGCTCAGCATTCACCCACATTTTATGGTTTAAGTAGTTCTTTTTAGCAATGCCCTTTTTAGTGTAACGCAGGCTTTAAAAACTCACCTAGACGAGCTTGAAAAAAGTAAAACAATTCAGGTCAGTTTTACCTGGTTTTCATGGCACGGGCCCTGGCAGTACTCTGTGATGGTTTCCAAAGTTTGGCGAACCAGGTCAACATTAATTTCATTAATGTAAAGGCCCAGTAATCCAAGTCCTCCGGTGGTGCTCCCACAAATACAGTCCAGGAACTGAAGGGTCTCACACACGAGATTGTAGTTGGTCTTGTTGTTTTGGTTGCGCAAAAAGTTCTACAAACAGTACAGATGTACAAAAATGAGCAGAAGATTGGAGAGTCCACATGTTTTAGAAAAAGGTAAATCACCTGCAAATCACTATTGTGGTTCTCACAGAGAAGCTGGAGGAACCGTAAGATGGGCTTCATGATAGCAATAGCCTGGTTCATGCGAGTTTCCTCCAAGGCCTCTTCAGTCCCAATCACCTCGGTGTTCTGGCACAAGCCTTCAAGTTCAGGATCCATCTCTTTTCGGAAAGCACAGAAAGCCTTAGAGGTGACAGTTGAGGCCTCTTTTAGTTGCCCTCGCATGTCCTCCTTCATATGAAGTCCTGATTCTGTCCCTTGCAGCATTAGTGGGAAAAGTACATTTTAAATAGAGGGCACAAGTGCATTTGGATGGATCAGTACAGGTGTCTAACATATTCAAAAAGTTAAAGGGGCCCTAACCTTCTAATTTCAGGGTCGTTTAAAATGATGATGGGCCCTAATGGGGCACTATAGTACGTTTATTTTCAATAATAAAATACTACATACATCTTGCGTACACGGTAAATGTGCATTCCTCTCCTCTTGGCTGAAATGCTCAGACTGCACAGCCTGCTACCATGACCAAACCTACTCTCCTGCAGATGGTCAGGGGTTGAGGGTCAGTTCCAGTCCACCACCCCCAACCCCTGTCACCGTTAAGAGCTACATAGAGACACGACCCCCGTAACTGGATATGCTTTTGGTAACAGTAAAGAAACATTGGATATTTTTGGATGAATATTGGAGAATGCGGCGTGAAACTGTGCTAGTTGTCCATGATGTGTCAAGAGCAAAGCAGCAGTGATTGTGAGGTAGGTCTTTAGCGCTCCAAAAAATATTCTCATTTCATCTTACCCTGGTTAAGATAGACAATTTGAAAAATTCCTTTGTGCTGCTATTTTCTAATACTGAGTTGCGGTCACCTAAATTGTCATACATGGACTATACCGGACCGTTCACTAGATTTTGGAGTGGCCTACAAATCAAACCAGGGATAATTTAAAAGCACATCAACATCATGACATGTCACTTCCACATCATCTAAAACAAAAGTACAACATTTTAAACATACACCATACAACATACATCTGAAAAGTTGGAAATGTCGAATAGGGCCCTTTTAACCAAAAATGGCAGGAAACACTTTCCTATGCAAGCCACAGAAAAAAATAATTTCTGAAGTGAACAAAAGAGCAACTATTAAGGTGGGATCTGCAAAATGAAAGCACCCGATGTTGATACAATGGCCTTTTCATAGGCTAGGGATGTTGGAAGTCACATGGCATATGACATGTGACGGCACAGATGAACAACAACTTTTTAAGTTTATGGACCACTCTCTCAGATTAACAGCATAGAGGAACAATTTTAAATTTTGGGTTATTTTTATTGTAGTTTGTCATTTGTGAAAAATAAAATGTGTTATCTATTTCTATTAGATATTACTCCTTATTTTATGTACACCATGTCATATCTAGTTATAGTTATGAATATGTGACTAAACAAAGAGTGTGAGAATGCATTCAATTTCAGTGCAAAAAGCTTAATGTATTGTTGCTTGCTTGTACCTTTTTTGAAACGGAAATGTCCAAAGTCAGCATCATCATCCCTTTTTCTGGAGCTGAGCTCAAACATGTTGACCGATACAGTAGCACGGATCTCCTGCTGGGCCAAACGCATGCGGTCGTAGAAGACCTTGAAGAACCTCTCCGACTTTTTCTGCTTGTATAGTTTGTCGTAGAATGAGTTCTGGTAATATTAAAGACACATTTTTAGCAATACAGAACACCTGACCATCTGATAATTAAATACCTTAAGTATCGCTACTCACCTGTATTTGTGTAGTTCCACCTTGGAGAAGTGCAATGCCCAACAAAACGCTCTCCTCAAATACTTGGTCATTCTTAGTATTGACTATGAGGTCAATCACCAGCTCAGATGCACCAACTATATCCAACTGGCACTGGATCTCCTTTATGCTAATACATGGTGTATCAGAGTCAGCAGCAAAAGAAACTCCTGCACAGAACGATCATATTTTTGTCAAACAGTGCTATAACAACAGATTTGATTTACTCAATACATGGTCTAAATATACTATGCTTAAGGTGGATATAGATATATAATGGCAAAAAAACAAATTAAATAACTGGCTAATGCAGGCAAGTGATCTAAAAAAAATGGAAGAAAACATGTTTTTGAAGGTCCCTTTCACAACAAACTCATTCAACTGAATGGAAATGTTTTTTGTTTTTTTTACAATGGGTTAAGGCAGCGGTGGGCAAACTTTTTGGCTCAGGGGCCACATTGGCTTTTGAAATTTGACAGACGGGCCGGGCGAGCACATCTAATATTTGGTGGGCCGGATTAAAAAGACCAATGGGCCGGTTGTGGCCCCCGTGCCGCAGTTTTCCCATTCCTGGAGCTGAAAATAGTTCACCTCAAACCGTTCTCAGAAAGCTTAAAATAGAGAATTTATCAAAATGTTTTGGGGGAAAAAAGGGCGTTAAATCAAACCATTCATTTAATTACAGTAGCACCTCAGTTTTTGTACAAAAACAGAAGCATTTTACCCATAGAAATAATGCAAATCCAATGTGTTTGTTCCAGACACCAAAAATATGAACACAAAACTTATTTATAGTGAATAATTTTTGTTTTACATGCAGAAAACAATGCCAAATACATATAAATGATGAAAGGAAATGCAAGTTATTTCTTGAATTTAATAATGATTCCCATCTTCTTAAAATGCTGGCAATCGTCATGTATCCAAGAATGCCTCAACTGTCTGCTCTCACTTTAATTGCATTATCTAATACATATACTGTACATGGATGCGCTAAACAGCGCTTTACTGCACAACAAGTCACCTTGACAAAAATCTGCAACACCACAGGTGACTGCTACAACTCGCAACTTTGTTTGGCTCAATGTTGGATTAGTTTGAAGTCAAACTCAAAGCACAGACTGAGTCACCAGCTCGTGGGAATTTTTGTTTGAACACTAAATTGTAGAGAATGACATTCGAGTGCTCTGGCTAATTTGTTAAGGGCAATGTTTAGCCGTATGATAGCAATGGAAAATTTTGACAAAGTATTTTCATGAATCTTACAAAAGGTAAGGCGTACAAAAACCGAAGTACCACTTTATTTGATTACATTGTTTTCTGTGGGTTTTTTTTTTTATTAAAGTGTGTATACAAATAATGGTCTACACTAAAAATGGAGCACAACCTCAGCCATGTTTAATTGTGGTTCCCTACCTCTGACGAAGTCAGGTGTGCTGTTGCCACTTCCAGCCTTTGCAATAAGTCTCGGATTTCCAAAGTAACACGTGAGGAGATCCTCTCTTAATTCCTTTCCCTGAGTGGAGAGAAAACATACTGTTAAATCTACAGTATATCATCATAGCTTGCATAAACACTGAGATCATCACCTTTTAACATGGTTAAAGTTTGATTTTTTTTATTTTTTATCGTCCAATACGACATAAATAAAGAAACTGACCAAAATGATGTGCAAATGTGGTCAGATGTTTAAATATAATTTCATTATGGGCATGAATGTCATATGTTATTATACAGTATATTGGTCTATTATCATTTATTAGATTTTTTTAATGTGTGGAACGATTGTACACCATACATTTTCAATGATTTTAAAAACAATAATTGGGTGCACAAGTTTGTATATTTGGGATTTTCACAAATTTCCACAGGTTCAGAGGTATAAATACAGGCTCAAATATACTGTATACTGCACATGCATCCCCACTAAAAGTTGGTCAAATGGCATAATTCAGGCTTGTAATGTAACCAGTCTTCTAGGCAAAACTGGTCAAATTGATTTCAAACAGGCTCTTGGCTTTTAATCAGTCGACAGATGTGCTATAGTGTCAAATTCAAGGGCCTGAGGCCGAATCTAGCCTGCCACTTCTTATATGGCCCGCGAAAGCTTAGAAATAATGTCCATCAATTAAGTTCTTGATCTTTCCATCTAAATGTATTAATTATTTCACTTTGGACAGAAAAATGGTATGTAATTGTATACATTTTTACTTTAATAACGTCTGATCATGCAACAATGATTATAGTAACATTTATTCTAAAAAATGTTTGTCAAAATAACAATAAATGCCTTAATATCTGCTTGTCATCCTGACAAAAGATTTCAAGCAAGTTAACCGTCGATGTGTATGTTAAAAAATGAAATGCTTGGCCAATTGGGCAATATACATTAATAATCATATACATTTATCGTTACAAGTGGCCGTCTGAGGGCAGCCAGAACTGCAATGTGGCCCTCAATGAAAAAGATTTTGACACCAGGGTAGAGTTGAAGTTGGTGCTTTGTGAAGGCCATTCCAGAAGCCTAATGCTAGCCTGCTTTAGCCATTCTTAAAACCAGTTTTGATGTATGTTGGGATCATTGTCATTTTAGTCGTCTAAATTGTGTCCAAGTTCCAGCTGTTGATTTGAAGTGAATTAGAAGAATTTGGAGGAGGCAGCCCCCACTCACCCCATTCTTTATTATTTAATCCACTTTGTTCTACCATGATGCTACCACCACCATGCTTGACAGTTGCTACAATGATGCTACCACCACCATGCTTGACAGTTGCTACATCGTTCTTGACTCCTCCAAACATACAAAAATGTCTCAGAACGCAAGTGAGACAAAAAAAAATCAAACTGAAAAGGGCTATTAATACATTTAGTCTTGTTATAACCATTTGTCATGTACTCGGACAAACCTGTGCGGCAGTGCTGTTTGAAAATAAACAGGTAAGAAGTTATGTGATCACACTCAAAGATTAAGACAGTGGATCTCAATTGAGAAAGAACATGCATGTATGATAGGCATGCTCATAAATGAAATTATATGAAAATATATTAATTTCCTTTACACCTCTAATGTTTGTTTTCACTTAAACCATACCACCAATACTAGGAAAGATGTATGTATTAAGTTGAAGCCAATATTAATAAAATGTACAAAATATGTGTTAATTAAAATTTGTATATATTGTATGCACTGCATGTACTGGATCAGCGATTTTGTGCCCTGGTAAAATATTCTAATTTGACTTAGTCTGAAGATGAGTATTTATTTACAGTATTACAAATAACATTTGTTCATCTATGAATGTTGTGGAACAGTTAATAGCTCTTCCATTAGATGGGCTGAAGCACATAATTGAGCTAAATCATTACTTGGGTATATATATACTGTTTGTGACATTTTCCGAAAAAATATAATCTCCCTCTTTGTTACGTTTATATTTTGTTATTCTACTGTATTCATTTTAATACAGTATATCTGACAGTTTTTTCCTTTATTTAGTAGTTGTTTTTTAAATTTGTTTGTTTAATTTTTATTTATTGTTTTATATTTTTTGTAGTTTTTGTTTTGTTGGAAGGAGAAGGGTGGGTGAATGATGGAAGGTTCCACTGTAAAAAAAAAAAAACAGGAAAAAAATATTTTTATATATGCACTGTGTTGTACTGCATTGTTAATGCTCAATAAAGCATATTATAAAAAACAAATGTGCCCTATCACAATAAAGGTTGTACTAGATGACTGTCTTAATTTGACAAAAGTAAAATCAGATTGCCCGCATATGGTTTATATTCTCAACAGCTACACTACAAGACACCGCAAACAGTTTCAACATAAAGTTGAGGGAGGAGACAAATGAGCCAATGTCATGCCTCACTATCACCGCTGGCTAGGTGCAGTCTAGCAGAAGATGTGGACGTGCACATGCAGCTAACGCTCTCTGTGTCAGTAAACATCTCATCTGCAGTCAGCGGAGACACTTGTCTGCCTGCACTGTCTGGCTGAGTCTGCGCCGGCACACACACGCACTTCTATACAAACTGAAGTCGAGAATCCAGTGAGCCAGCTCGTCTCATTTTCATGCAGCAGTGCGCAGATAGTCTGTGTGCAAGTCCAAAAAACGACATTACGTTCTCATCCCAATGCGCGCTTTCCTACTTATTGCGGCTTTAATTGTCTTTTACTTCTGCTCTTTTCGAAAACTAGCTCGTTTTGAATGAATTGCAAAGAGTCAAGATTAGAAAGAGTGAGAAAAAAACTCCCTGGGTTTTTTTTTTGTGCTTGCATTCACCTCCCCTCTGGGCACTGCAGTCTGCTGGCTCGCTCTGCAGTAAGAGTGGATGGGAGGCAGGATGGCAGCAAGGGAGAGTCAGCTCCGTCTGACTCATCTTGCCGCTTGCTGCATTGACGACAAAACCTCCAGTCAGGCATGTAGGAACCATGAGGGGAGTGATGGAAATAGAACGTGTAACTGATGACATTGTGTAGGTTGGAGGAAGAATAAGCGCGGGACAAACAAAAACAAGCATGGACTAGATTTCGGTGGGAGTTTTAAAATGTGCACATGCACGCCACACTGCGGCCCTGGTGTTCATAGCTAATGGTCCCTACCTCTGGCTTCGTAGCACACAACACTTTTACCCTCCCACTCCCCTCCACAAAGAAGTACAGAGAACAAGAAAAAGAAGGAGACGGTGCCCTTTGTACTTGGCTTCACTATGGCCAGACAAGGTCAGTTGTCTGAAAGACTGAGGCCACGGTGGAGCAGACAGTTAGCCAAATAAATGAGGCTCGACCCAGGACCTTAAAAAAGGGTTATTCCAGCTTTTTGTTACTCCTCCCACAAAAAATAGAGACACTTAAGTGGTACCTAAACATAGGACAAAGGACATAAGGACTGACGATATTTAGTCAGCTTCAAATCATTTACTTGTTCAGAGTCTGCCAGTTCCATTTTACAGCAAAGATGAAAATCAGGAAATAAAGACACAGACAAGATGTACAAGTAAATCCATATTCAAAAATACTTACAATTGATTTATTAGGTATACTATTTTTACAAGAAGTGTCTATGAGAGATGAGGCTTAATTTAAAATACAATATGGGCATCAGAATTTGCAATGGCTTCTTGAGACACACAGGAATCGTGTTAACTGATTTCACAAAAAACACTTGTGGGATGTAAGACTAACAGTAACTTCTTGTATTTTCCTTCAAGTTCTACCAACATCTTTGGTTTGGTCTAAAAAGTCATAAGAAGTCATACATTACAGAACTAGAAAAGCATTCGGACAGCGCAGACCTCGAGCAGGCCCTTCCTCCCAATTAAGGGTGTTGCACCGATTCGATATTTGTGGTTGCCGAAACGATTCAGGTACGATCTTATTTTCTCATGATCCAAAACGATTCAGTGAGTTGGAATTGACTCCGAAATCTTTTAGCAAAAACAATTCAACCAGTGTGATTGTGAAATAAATAGTGGATACTGGACACTGCAGTTGAAATTTACAATATTACTGTTATTTCTTTAAAATAATTATGTATAAATTAACTATGGATACAAAAAGCAAGAAACCAGCAATTAATGTCCAATGCGTTCACATCTTATTTGAATAAAGTGTAACCAACACTTTAGGTTGAATTAACAAGAGGAAACTTTTTCTGCTCTCACCTTCAACACTCAAACAATTTTCAATTAGAGTACAGCTACTAACATTTTAACAGTAGATTTACCTGCTAAATAAAGTTTCCCATACAGTATCTGTTCTCCTCTCTGGTATCGCCGATGATGGACAGCGTCCCAGGTGTAGAGAAACATGTATGTCTCCTAATCCCTGTTGATGGTGTTGACCCCTTGGTTCCTAATTTCCATAACCTCCTTCATCCATCTTTTCTATGTATTTGTTTCTGATGAAATACTTTTCCTTGGCTATTAGTTGTTGTCGCTTCAATGTTATGTTCCAGAAGCCAGTGTGTCAACGTAACTTACTCCGCTGTCACTTCAGTTGTGTCGGTCGCGTCTTTTGAGACTTAAAGTTGTGTTGCGGCTTTAAATTTATGTGTTGTCGTTTGTCTTTGTTGTGGCTTTTGCTGTTGTGCTGTAACTGAAAGTTTTTGTGTGGTAATTAATAATATTGTCTTGAGGCGTTTGCGTTTGTTATGACCTTCCTCGATCAGCTATCGGCCATTTTTGTTTTTATCACTGATAGACAAAATAAACTTAACGTAACGTCCTTATTTTTAAAAGTGCTAAACTTCATATAAAGTCTGTCGTTCTTAAATCCAATGTTTTCCTTTTTCTAGTATTGATAAAATCGATCGATTCCCTTTTAAAACGAGCCTTGCTCGATACCTTTTAGGGATGTAAACAGGGCCGGTTCTAAGCAGGCATATATGAGGGGGCAGTCAGAAATGTGAAGGGGGCATCCTGCTCCAGCACTTTTTTTCTGTGTTAATACAGTAGTAACGTTGGCTTCTTCATAGAATTTGGTTGTTAGCTACAGTATGGGCCTGATTCGCTAAGATCCAAATACCACGCACTAAACAGCGTGTGCAATCTTTAAAATAGCGTGTACTATTAATGGCCTTGTTGCGTGTGATTTACTAAGACTGTGTGAACAATTGTAAAGTGGTGCATACCGCATTATTTAAATGAGGATTTTGCATGTACTTTACAGGGCATCACCACAGAGACACACTCATTTTCTGTACATTCATGTTATCATCCTCCTACCTGTGGCGTTTTGCTATGTTTTCAAACATCTACCACTTTTTATGGGCATTTTAGAAGCAGTGGTGCAGTGCATCTACATTGACATGATTTCTTTTTTTTAACCGCTGAAGGTGCATGGGAGAGAGGCTGCACTTACTCCTCTCCATACACATAAATGCATATTTAAAGAACTTTTTTTTTCATATGAGAAATATTTTAATGTTTAATGTTTTAATGAGCATTGTCATCTGTCCATCGTGTGTCTGTGCTGCACAAGCACTGATCCTGCAGCCGTGTGTGGAACTGTTAGTTTGCACAACTACTAAATAAAACACAAAATAGTGCTGGCAAAACGGTGAGGAGTGTTGATAAATCACATTGTGTGTGATAAATAATTATATTTGCATTTTTTTTTCCCAGTATTGTGGGCATTTTGATGATCAGCGCATATTTTGCATATTAATGAAAACAAGGACACAAAATGGATTGCACACCTGCTGAATGAAGAGACCCAATCCACTTGACACACATTTAGTCAATCAGCTTTGTGTGTGCTATCAAGTTTGCACGTTTTAGTACACGCACATGCAAACATTGATTAGATCAGAAGTTGGACCTATGTGTCCAACTCCAACCTGGAGAAGAGGATTGCACTTTGTCAGGCCTCTACCTTCACACCTGTACAACTTGGGTGTACCACCTGAAGACTAAGTTAACCACAATAAGGTGGCAATCTCTCAGGAGGAAAAATTTAAAATAAAAGTAAAATAAAGTATATTTCATCCACATGAATCAACTATCACAACATTTATCTTAATGCGATGGCCTAATTCTGAATTTAATCCGTAAGACTTTACACAGTCAATATTTACACAACTGAAAAGGTACATTAGTCTTATGCATAATACAAAACTAGTTCATCAGATCAGCTGAATCATGCCTCAAAGTTTTTGCATTCTCCACTTATTTACACAGAGTAAACTTAACAGCACTGCCTACACTCTAGACATAGTGATGTTTTTTTAAAGTTATGTTTTACTGTACAAACTAACAAGGGAGTCAACAGTTCCCCCTGTTCCTTTAAATTCTATTTCTTACATTGTGTTCTCTGACCAATAAGCATGTAGACACTTGAAGCGTGAACAAGTTCAAATTGTATAATAACGGTCAGACAGCAAAGCATGTAGAAAATTACAGTATGGGGAAGTTCACATTGACGCAAATAACGGTAGCCTACATATTTGAACACAACTGATAGCTCTTTTCGACACAACACCTGAAGCAGCAAATACACACATCTTTAACACATTGTTAGTGCAAAAATAAAACGTGTTCACAAATTGCGATGTAGAAGACGACACATGTTGAATCCACACCTTTTTGTTGTGGCGCTGCCGGTGAGACGTTTGATTTAAAGGCCTACTGAAACCCACTACTACCGACCACGCAGTCTGATAGTTTATACATCAATGATGAAATCTTAACATTGCAACACATGCCAATACGGCCGGGTTAACTTATAAAGTGCAATTTTAAATTTCCCGGGGAACTTCCGGTTGAAAACGTCTATGCATGATGACGTTTGCGCGTGACGTCAATGGTTGAAACGGAAGTATTCGGACACATTGTATCACAATACAAACCGCTCTGTTTTCATCGCAAAATTCCACAGAATTCTGGACATCTGCGTTGGTAAATCTTTTGCAATTTGTTTAATGAACAATGGAGACTGCAAAGAAGAAAGCTGTAGGTGGGATCTGTGTATTAGCGGTTGGCTGCAGCAACACAACCAGGAGGACTTTGAGTTGGATAGCAGACGCGCTATCCGACGCTGGCCGCCAACCGCATCGATGATCGGGTGAAGTCCTTCGTCGCGCCGTCGATCGCTGGAACGCAGGTGAGCACGGGTGTTGATGAGCAGATGAGGGCTGGCGTAGGTGGAGAGATAATGTTTTTATCATAGCTTTGATGAGGTCCCGTAGCTAAGTTAGCTTCAATGGCGTCGTTAGCAACAGCATTCCTAGGCTTCGACAGGCGGCACAGCATTAACCATGTAGTTACAGGTCCAGTGTTTGGTTCGGTGTCTCCTGATAGTAGTATTGTTGATCTTCTGTCTATCCTTCCAGTCAGGGGCTTATTTCTTTTGTTTCTGTCTGCATTCAAGCACGATGCTATCAAGTTAGCTCCGTAGTTAAAGTGCTTCACCGATGTATTGTTGTGGAGATAAAAGTCACTGTGAATGTCCATTTTGCATTCTTGACTCTCATTTTCAAGAGGATATAGTATCCGAGGTGGTTTAAAATACAAATCCGTGATCCACAATAGAAAAAGGAGAAAGTGTGGAATCCAATGAACCCTTTTACCTAAGTTACGGTCAGAGCGAAAAAAGATACGTCCTGCACTGCACTCTAGTCCTTTACTCTCACGTTCCTCATCCACAAATCTTTCATCCTCGCTCAAATTAATGGGGTAATCGTCGCTTTCTTGGTCCGAATCGCTCTCGCTGCTGGTGTAAACAATGGGGAAATGTGAGGAGCCCTTCAACCTGCGACATCACACTACTTCCGGTACAGGCAAGGCTTTTTTTTTATCAGCGACCAAAAGTTGCGAACTTTATCGTCGATGTTCTCTACTAAATCCTTTCAGCAAAAATATGGCAATATCACGAAATGATCAAGTATGACACATAGAATGGATCTGCTAACCCCGTTTAAATAAAAAAAATTCATTTCAGTAGGCCTTTAACCCCCTAGCATTTTCCCCCTAAATTTCTAAAATTCTACCTTTAGGCCATTTTAATTCATAGTTTCATTCTGCAACTTTTTGTTTCTTGATGTAGTAGATTAATACCTGCAACTTCTCAATTAACAACTCGAAGACAACTGGTCAGTTGAATGCCATGAGAATAAAATACCTAATGAATGTACGTACGCCCATAGGGACATTCATCTTCAAATATAAAAATGCACATTGTAAAAATGTTTATTTACTGCCACAATTTTCTAAAATCATCAAAAAAATATTCAATAACAGACTGGACAAATTCATAAATTAAAGCGGAACACTTGCAGAGAATTAATACGGTTACAGAGCTAATATTTCTTTATTGATGGCATTAATAGAAATAACAGCGGAAATTACCAATGCAATAGATGGAAAACAGTGTTTAGCACCTTACACAAGCGCAAGTTTGCAATGCACATCATAGCTATGCAGGGCTCTCAACACAAGAGCATTATTTAGGTTTCACCAACTGAAGTTGAAACTGAAACCAGTGAAATGCAATAAAATGTGTATCTGGAGAGCAGCAAACTGTAAAAGCGTATTCAAGGGTCAGAATGCATGCATGTTGGCAGGTCTGTTTGGCACTGATGTTATAAAGTCCCGTAAAGTCCCAAAGATTGACTGGTAGATCGCAATCTGGTCTACTGCATGGTCATGTATGTTATTTTATTTTCCAGCATTATATACATCTATGCTCCAAAGTATATTTTCGTTTCAACTGAAAAGACTGAATGTAAAAGCATACCACAACAAGACCTTTTTTGCTCACGTGCTTAGAGTAAAAGTGGCTTCATTCAAATGCATTACGGTATTGATAGTACAAAATGAGCTGTGTCAAAACTAATAATAACCCAAAGATGATGAGATGATGGAGGCATTTTTTACAACACGTCTCCTGCACCGTCACGCAAACATGTGCCTCTTGTCACCATGGAAACCGGAACATAATACATCCCAGCAGACACCTGACTGATGGATCAAGGACGACCTTTCTCCAGCCACTGAGATTTTGACAGGGACTTTTATTGTCAGCATTTTTGGCCTTTAATTAAAGAGTCCTGTTCAGGTGTGGAGGATCACGGAGTTCAAGCCTAAGGACTTCTACTTTCTGTTTTGGCTCAGATGACTTGAATTCAGATAAAGGTCAAGGCATGTCATGTGTGTAGAAGCTCATCCAGCCCCCTCCCCATCTGCCCATCACGTTCTGTGTAGATGAATTTAAGCCATGTTTCACTACTGCATGTCAGCGACCATATATGCATCCGTGCATGTGTGATGTGCTTAGCATCGAGAGGGTGGTAATCTGTAAATCTGCTTTGCCTTGGGCAGGTGGTGTTAAACTTGGCAAGTGAGAAAAAAAGAGGGGGAGGAACAAGAACAAACCGTGCGACTGACATGGAGTGTGAAAGGAAAAAAAGAAAGAATAGAAAATTGTGTTAGTGGCTAAAATAAATATTTTTTTAACCTTCAGTAAAGAAAAAAGTCTTGTTAGGACAATCTACAGAGTAACAATACACTAAATAGCACTTTAATGCAAATTAAGGAGACATTTTGAAAGATTATTGTCCCTAATTGAAGAAAAAAAGAGGGATATTATACGGTATGCTAACCATATAAACAAAGCACATAAAGCGAGGAAATGTGTGTTCGGTTGATTATGTCCTTGTCGTAACAATGCTTCTTGGCAATAAATCATATACTGTTGGAAAGCCTTATTTAATACCATTAAACAGGTTCAAGTTTATAAGGAACATGCATTTATGGTGTGATATAAAATTTGTTCCATTTTGTCCACTAGCGACGCTGAGATCATTATTCATGCGTTCGTTACGTCTCGTCTCGATTACTGTAACGTATTATGTTCGGGTCTCCCTATGTCTAGCATTAAAAGATTACAGTTGGTACAAAATGCGGCTGCTAGACTATTGACAAGAACAAGAAAGTTTGATCATATTACGCCTATACTGGCTCACTTGCACTGGCTTCCTGTGCACTTACGATGTGACTTTAAGGTTTCACTACTTACGTATAAAATACTACACGGTCTAGCTCCAGCCTATCTTGCCGATTGTATTTTGCCGATTGTATTGTATTGTACCATATGTCCCGGCAAGAAATCTGCGTTCAAAGAACTCCGGCTTATTAGTGATTCCCAGAGCCCAAAAAAAGTCTGCGGGCTATAGAGCGTTTTCTATTCGGGCTCCAGTACTATGGAATGCCCTCCCGGTAACAGTTAGAGATGCTACCTCAGTAGAAGCATTTAAGTCCCATCTTAAAACTCATTTGTATACTCTAGCCTTTAAATAGACCCCCTTTTTAGACCAGTTGATCTGCCGTTTCTTTTCTTTTCTCCCCTGCTCCCCTCTCCCTAAAGAAGGGGGAGTTGCACAGGTCCGGTGGCCATGTATGAAGTGCTGGCTGTCCAGAGTCGGGACCCGGGGTGGACCGGTAGCCTGTGCATCGGTTGGGGACATCTCTGCGCTGCTGACCCGTCTCCGCTCGGGACGGTTTCCTGCTGGCCCCACTATGGACTGGACTTTCGCTGATGTGTTGGATACACTGTGGACTGGACTTTCACGATATTATGTCAGACCCACTCGACATCCATTGCTTTCGGTCTCCCCTCGAGGGAGGGGTTACCCACATATGCGGTCCGCTCCAAGGTTTCTCATAGTCATTCACATCGACGTCCCACTGGGGTGAGTTTTTCCTTGCCCGTATGTGGGCTCTGTACCGAGGATGTCGTTGTGGCTTGTGCAGCCCTTTGAGACACTTGTGATTTAGGGCTATATAAATAAACATTGATTGATTGATTGATTGATTGATTGATTGATTGATTGATATGTGGGATGTGCCCAAGAAAAAAATATCATATTTTGTCTGCAAATGCCAAACATCTTATATTACTGTTTCTATTAAAAGGGAACTCCACTTTTTTTTTTAAATGTTGCCTATCTTTCACAATCATTTTGAGACTTGAGAGACAAGAAGACTGATGTATTTTTTTTAATGCATTGTAATTTGTAAATAAATATAAATAATAAAAGCCCGCTTACAATGGAGTAAAAGGGAGGTCCTCTATTACGCCCAAAAAGCCCTCAAATTACCATTCCAAAAGCGCCAAAATACTCTATTTATACTTTGTGACTTGTATATTAACCAAGTATTAGTGATATTAATATTATAAGCGCTAACGCAGACAAACTATTTATAGCGGCGCTCTGACCAGAGAGAGCTAACTAGCTTGTGTAGCTATTTTGACATCATCAGCTGGTGAGCCGCTTTCTAGCGTGAGTAGGTTTATTCTAGATCATTAATAATACTCTTTCACCTTAATAGTAGAAGAATCAGGACATAATTCAACAAGTTGGTCAACTTTGGCATCCAATTTAGACCTGAAAATGTCAAGAAAGACAAAAAGACGCTTGGTTCTACCTCCCTTTTTTCTTTGTGAGGATTATGAGTAATTCCCAATGACAGCAGACATTGTACAGTAAGTGTTAAGTTTTTTTATGTTTGTGGGCTCTCATGAAGTCTGCAGTGAGTAGTAATCAGTGATGTTGTGAAAGTAAAAAATGGACACCATGATGCGTTTGAAATTAATGCACTGCTGTATGTTCAAAATGAGCAAAATACCTAAATACTACATACATGTTATTATGAATGTGCCTGTTACTACGTTACATATACACCCGTGTATATAAAACCTTGATGGAGGTGTTTGGATGTTTTTTAAGGGCTTTATAGGCAAACTAGAGCTACTCCCATAAGCTCCATTGTGAGCGGACTTTTCATTGCATTTATTTACTATTTAGAATGCTTGAAAAAAAGACAAAGGTATGTGTGCTTGTCTTACATAAAGATTGTGAACGATAGGCAAAATTCCCCAAAAAGTGCAATTCCCCATTAACTCTTGTTCTGGACTTTTAGGAATGTTATGTTCAGCGATGAGTACAGATTCTGCCTATAGCAGTTGGATTATAGGGTCAAAGTGTGGCAGAGATGCTGAAAATGCTATGATGTACGCCATTTTTTGGTGGAGGCAGTGCGATGGTGTGAAGTGCAATCTCCCTCACTTGTAAAATGAGGCTTGTCATCATTGAAGCAATCTCAATGCAGAGAACCATTGAGATGAGATTTCGCAAACACTAGCAATCCCATATCTCCACAGTCTGGGACTGAATTCTATCCTACAAGATGACAACGCTCGCCCATCACAGAGCGGGGTTTGTCAGAGACTACCTCTAGAATTTAGGAATGAAGAAGATATGAGAATGAAATGACCTGACAGCAATTTTTACCTAAACCCTATTAAACACTTGTGGGATCAGCTTGAATGTGCTGTTCAGGCCAGAGTGACCAACCACACCACGTTTGCGGACTTGTGCCAAATGCTGGTTGACTTGAAAAATCTATTATATATCTATAGTATGTTTTGCTTATTCAAACTTCAGTCATCCAAAACACCAAACAAAAGTCAATGGCAAAGTATGATGTTTGGTATTAGCAACGAAGATATGGCAAACTTTTCATGGACGCAACACACATATTCAGCTTTGCTGCTCGTACCATAAATGCATGATCCTTACAAACGTGGCTCCGCTTAAAAGAGTTATAAACAGGCTTTCCAACGGTATCAGATTTATTGCCAAGAAGCCATGCTACAACAAAGACATCATTGATCAAACACAATTGTTTGTGCTAAAGGGACAAGCGGTAGAAAATGGATGGATGGATGGATGTTTACATTTCTGACACTCTATATTAAGACAATACAATCTTTAATTAGAAATATTGCAAGAAAGGCATCTAGTTCAAAATAAACTATTAGTAATTATACTTGGTTGTACTATGAAACAGCATAATTATGCAATGCATTTATGCTCAACATGTTTTAATTCAATATTGTGTGCCCGCTCTCAAGCCATCTGGAAACATTTAGAAAGTTAGCCACATGTTTCTTCCACAGAGACTCATGTAGAGGTTTGCCTGCTGACTCAATAGTGTTGAAACATAATCTAGACACAACAGAGAGAGAGACAGATAAAATAATCTAGGTGTGCTCCCAGAAAGTGATAAATTGAGACAAAGCCAAAAGGAAGTAAGGGAGGAAGAGCACGAGCAGACAGAGGAGAGACACGAAGGAGGGAGGGGAGGGTGTGAGTGAGAACACGATGGTCCACGTGACGTTGGCTCAGCCACTGCAGGCTGTTACGTAAATACAACCCCTGCCCTCTCTCCTCATGGACTGAGCAGCGAACGCTTCTCTCCAATCCCTCACTCTTACGCTCACATGTCTCCTCACATGGCTCGGTCGCTCCCTCTCTCTCTCTCTCCCTACTAACTCATCGCACCCCAGGGGAGCCACCAGAGTCTAATGCTAATGCTGTCAGTCCGTCTCCCTCTGTTTTTGTCTCTTTCTTTCTCATTATTTCCATCAACTTATTTTGCTCCCTCCTCCCTTCTTCTGTGCTGCTGTGAGGCTATAGCTCCACGCTCAGGGCTGCAAGGATATGACACAGAGGCCATGGAGACATGCTTGAGCACACACACCTACACAAACAGACATTTGCACTGCTGCACTGTCTAGCTTTTCAAACGCACTGTGCAACTTCTAAAATGTGACTTTCTACTACTAAAGTACCTACTTTAAATCTGGCCAAGTGTAAAACAAAATGACTGCATCAGCAGCTATGTATACACAGTAAGGGAAATAATTATTGCATCCCCTGCTGATTTTGTTAGTTTCTACAGACATAAACAGTACATATTTTTTATGAATGAGAAAAACATTAAATAAAAGGTTACAAAATTAATTTGTATTTGATTGAGCAAAATAAGTATATTAATAAGGTTTTCCCTTTTTTCTGACTTATAAATGTTGTTACAATGTTGGATACTCGTATTTAACAATACTAAAACATTTGAATGTGAGCTTGCATGCAGTTTTGGATGCCTCTGATCATCTTTTTTTTTAACAGATGGCCATTTGTGACGTTACAGATTGTCCAACGTACTTATGTGGGCATCCTCGTACATGCTGTGAGCAAAAACTCTCCATAGTAAACACAGTAGAGTGTCCGCCCTGAGACTGGAAGGTCGTGAGTTCAAACCCCGGCCGAGTCATACCAAAGACTTAAAAAATGGGACCCATTGCCTCCCTGCTTGGCACTCAGCATCAAGGGTTGGAATTGGGGGTTAAATCAAACTATACCCGAGCAGGCCCCCGCTGCTGCTCACTGCTCCCCTCACCTCCCAGGGGGTGAAAATAGGTATGGGTTGAATGCAGAGGACAAATTTCACCACACCTAGTGTGTGTGTGTGACGATCGTTGGGACTTTAACTTTGCTATTGCGCTTGTTCGGTACACGGGTACTAACAAAATACTGAGGTACAAACTAATTAAAAATGTACCATATTGCCTTTAAACAATAACAGTACTTTTTCCCCTATGCAAATGCCGCCGACGTGCGACATGTAGTGATGTAAACCAGGGGTCCCCAACCTTTTTTCCACCAGGGACCAGTTTAATGTATGCATTATTTTCACGGACCGGCTTTCCATGTGTAGCAGAAAAAAACAGCAAAAAAATTTGCATGAAAAATAAACTCACCATAACGCTGAAGTAGTGGGCGCCCTGAGCGTGTTTTTTTGCGAAGAGTTGGTCTCCGACACGTTGATGGCATATACTATATACCTGTGTTTCTTAACCATAGGGCGCGGCCCATTGTTGGGCTGCGAGCACCCCTTGGAATGTAATATATAAATATATTGTTATATAAATAAATGCATTGTTTATTTGAATAGTACTTCTTCTTTTAATCAGCCTGACCTGAGCCTAAGGTTCATTTGTTCAATTAATAATAATCATTGTGATTGACACATGCTTTTATATCAATTGACAAGGTAGAAATCTGTAAGTAGGTTAGATATAATTTTTAAAAATGATCAAAATCAAGAGTACGATTACTCATTACTGATGTTAATATTGGAGTGGTTTATTTAACGTATTTACTGTAACTTAATTGTGTAGACTATCAAACAATTTCAAGTTGTTTTTTCATCTGTAACTTAAAATAGTCTTTACATATTTGGCAAACTAAATTCCAACATTCAGAGTGGGCTTTATGTGAATAAACAGTGTAGATTATGTTATATTGTAGAAATGAAATAAGCATCAAAAATTGCAACAAGCAAAACAATGTCATATAAGAAAAAATATAGATTTGTTTTTATATATTTACTAACCTATTTTATCCTTTATAAAGAAAATGTATGCAACATTGCTGATTATGCAAATCATATTATGACATCATATTGACAACACCCTACCTAAGCCCCCACGCCACCCCAACATCAACAATTATATTGGCAATCTCTGGGAAACACTGCTATCGGTCTATGAGGGCCAGAATTCTTGCTAGACAAGTAATTATCCATACTTAATTTCACTCAAATACTTTAAAGGGGAAGTGCACCTTTTAAAATTATTTTGCCTATCGTTCACAATCATTGTAAAAGACAAGACGAATGCATTTAAAAAAAAAAAAAAAAGCAATCCAACTCGTAAATAAATGTATATAAAGGTACACTTAAAATGGAGTCAACGGAAGGTCAAATTTCTAAAAAAAAACATCCAAAAAGCATCAACAATCCGCCATTTACATTTTGTCACTTGAATATTACCAAGTATTAGTGATATTGTTATTATAAGTGCTAACGCAGACAAACTATTTCTGGCGGCACCGTGATCAGAGGGTGCCAACAACTTGTGCTGCTGTATTAATATCAGCGGCTGGTGCTCACCAGCTTCTTTCACCGCTAGCAGCTCGCGTAAATTCATTGAAGATCATAAATAATGCCTCTCACTTGGATAGTAGAATGATGAAGACATAATCTGACGGGACATGATGGTCAACTATGGGATCCAATTTAGACCCAGATTTGGCGAGAAAGACACAAAAAGACGCTTGGTCAGCGCTTGGTTTTCTTTTATCGCTTGCATTACACAGCATAATAAGCCCAACCAACGAAGGCGAACCCAAGCTCAGAAGGCACCCAGACCTCCCGACATATAGGGTCATCCCCCTGAAGGTGACAAATAAACTGAAGTTGGTGCTAATGCCTTCACTTTCCACCCAATGCTCATCACTTCCCTCAATCACCTCTTGTTATTCATTCCCTGAAATTTCTGGTAAAATAGAACGAAGGGTACTCCTTTCACCCTCTGCAGTATTGATTTGTTTGTCCAGAGCTCGCCCCTCATTCTCCACCACCTTCCCTTATTTCATCCCCCTAGTCTCCCTTTCAGTCTGTGTCCTCAAATGACTCGTTTCCTTATATAACTTAGAAAGGTCCAGCGCATACAAATGAAGTAGATTCTTGGCTCTCAGATACATGGGAGGAAATAAGAGTTGCCGGTATCAATGCTAAACCCATAAGAAACCTTGCAATATTTTCACCTCATTCCCAAGGGTTTTGTGTCTGTGTGTCGACTACTAACCGACTCTTGAAACCATTCCTTCTTGTCCAGCATCTCTCGGAGTGTCTGCAGAATTTGGATGCAAAGCTTTTCCTCTTTGTCCATAAGCTTCATGGTGTGTTTGATCAACCTGTCAAAGGGATCAGAAGGTGTTGCATCAGTTCTCAATATGTGCCTTTTATTGTGTCCAGAAGCAAGAAAAATGACATATCATACAATTTGTGGACTCAATATCCAATATGTCAGAATAAAAAAAACAAAAGTAATTTCTAGTACCAACCCACCTAATAGTAGGGATGGGCCGATTGACCGGCCACCAATCGTTATCTTTTTTTTTTTTTAAGAAAAAGTACGTAACCGTCGTTGCTGATTAATGCCTTTCGATGCCAATCACAAACACAGATTCCCTCTGGCTAATCTTGTATTTATTTTTTGACAATCGTGTGAAGCTGCTTCCTTAAGTTAATAATAATCAGCTTCAATATGGCAAATGAACTGCATTTCTTAATATCTTAAGTATCATTATCAAATGACAATATCACTGGAGGACCAGGCTAATCATGTTACACACGCCAAGGGCAGAAATGCTATCTAGCCGCTAAGCTAACTAGAAACAACAGAAGTAGTAAGTAGTAAGTTTAAGAAGTGTAGAGGGAAACGTGTTACAGCAAAAAGTAAGCAGTTATTAACATGTAAATTAATTAGAGTCTAGAGAGGGGATAATATAAAAACAATTGTTGGTGTGTCAGCATTGTCACAGTCAGCACGCAACATGTTAGCGGAGGATCCATAAAGTGGTGGTGTTTCAGGTGATAGAGTGGTTGGCCCCCATCCTGATGGTTGCATGTTCAATCCTCAGTCCCCCTGTGACCATGTTGAACTATCCTTTAGCAAGATACTAAATCCCAAGTTGCTCCTGATGCCACGTCATCTGTAGGTGAATGTGGTAATAGTGGCAAAGAACTTTGAGCACTTTGAAGGTAGAAAAGTGCTATATTAGTATAATCCATTTACCATTTGGTGTTGACACTAAGGGTAGGATAAGTTCATGATCGATACTAGAGTGATAATATCGATATTCTTATGTTCTTAAAATAATGTTATGTTATTTACACATTCAGGGATTAATTCTCTGGAGACAATAGGAAAAAGGAAAAAAAGATTTCATGGATTAGTAGTTTTTGATGTTTAGTTGTGTATTATTGATAGTTTTTCTCAAACAATTGTATGCAATAAAAAGAACAAATAAGTAGTTTAAATATTGTGCTGATATTGTTAAACTGTCAATTACACTCACCGTAAACACATTTTAAAATAATCATTCAATACCTGTAATCAGTATTGATATCAGCCGATCTCACTCATGGATGATTGGTCAGCATAAATCCCGATCAAATTCATATGTTTCTGACTTTAAATGTAAGTTTTCAAATCATTATTTTGTTGGCCAACATATAGTGACATCAATTCTATGAATTATGCATATACAGTATAAACTACCAAAGTGGCAATAATGTTAAATGTTCAACCTTTATTTAACCAGATAAGAACCCATTGAGATCAAGATCTCCTTCACAAGGGCGACCTGGACACCGGGCTCTACGTAGGGGCAATAGCCCCCTCAAATAAATGTCTTGCTCCTCAAATCAAAATGTTTGAAGTTGAGAAAGTACATTTTAATATACCCATGTTATTGTATATTTTACAAGTAGACAAAATTAACCGTAATAGCGGAGAAATTTCCTGAAAAAAGGACACTTTACAACACATCTCATCTTCCCTCATTTCTGTCCATCACTTGTGTCAGGCTCCGCTAGTCTGCGCACACACACACACACACACACACACACACACACACACACACAACTCCCCTCAGCCCTCAGTAAGCCTGCGTCGACGAATAAAAACGAGACTAAAAGTTGTCACCAACAAAACCCAATTATATTTAATTTTCTCTTAGCGTACAATATGAGAGAGGGTGGGAGTTCGCAACATAGGTGGGCCAATCAGATGCTTTTCCTTCGGAGATGAGGAAGTTGAAATTCTCAACTCGGCGACTTCGGCGCTAAATCTGGCGTCTTTCCAATCCTCTTGGCTTTTTTTTGTCAACAGCTACTAGTGACAAATCTAGCAACTTCTTCTGGTGTTATTGGAGACTTTTTTGGAGTCTTGGAGACAGAGGTGAAAGCGTCATCAACGAGCAGTGACGGGTGCTGCGAGAAGAGCAGAGATCCTCACAGAGAGGGGACTGCAGCGGTTCGCACATGTGCAAATCATTTGTCGTCTGAACTTTTATGCTGCGTTCCATTTGTCGGAAGTCGGAATTTCCGAATTCCCAGCCGGAAGTTTTAACTGGAATTTTAAATGCAAATGTTTCTTTACTGTCACACTTAAAAAAATCACCTTATTTAATTTGCCTACTGTACACACCCTCAGTCACTTGCTCACCTTAAAATCATCTGCCTGTGTGTGTGTCTCTCTGTGACAAAAGTTGAACATCTCGCTAACTAACTCATCATGTCAGTGCAGAGGAGACCCACACGCCTAACAGACTGCAAATGAAATGTGCATGTGCAAAGCTGCCACTGTTTCCGCCTTGGTTTAAAGAGCGAGATGTAAATATTTCTTCACTGTCATGTCAAGCTAAAATCACTGCAACGTCCCAATTACATCCTTCATGTTAATGAGCAAGTCATTAGATATGTTTCTTTAGAGAATATCACAACCTTCCATTCTTTTGATCAAATTTGATACAAATTCAAACATTTATCAATGCAGAACAAAATTGATTAAAAAACAACTAAGAATTAAAAGAAGAAAGGTAACCTGCAGTTTTAATCATTATTATAATTTTTCTTAAACTCAGTTTTGTATCTTTCCTACAGCGTCCAATGCCATAAGTTATGCAAATTAGGCAATGATGCCATCTAGCGACTTTTAGGACTATAGACCAATAGCTACTTTCCTTGCTGAGGAGTTGTTAACACTCGCGCCAAAACAAAAGTGTGAATTTAACATGTTCTATCGCAATCATAATATCTGAACAACCTTGGAAAGTGAAGAAGACATTTTATTTTTGACGCTATATGTTTTATGATGCTATCAGCAGGCGAGCAATCAATGGGGACATTGACACAACTGTAAGTTAAAGCTGTGTTTATTTGCTGCTTCATGTGTTCTGTCAAAATGAGCGGTTTCGACGAAAAGAGCTATCAGTCGGTTTAAATGGTGATGAAAACTAATATGTAGGCTACCACTATTTGCATCAATGTGGACTTCCTCACGCTGCAATTGACTACATGCTTACTGTTCAGAGAACACATAATGACATTAATAGAAGTTAAAATAACAGGGGAACTGATGACTCCTGGTTAGTTAGTTGGTACAGTAAAACACAACTTGAAAAAAAACATTACTATGTCTAGAGTGTAGGCAGTGCTGTTAAGATTCTTTGTCACAGACAACGAGTGGAGAATGCAGAAACATTGAGGCATGATGCAGATGATATACTAGTTTGAGAATATTTTTTTTGCTTTATTCATAAGACTAATGTATTTTTCAGTTTTGTAAATATTGACTATTGTTTGTGAAGTCTTATAAATTAAATTCAGTTTACTAATTAATGTTGTGACTCCCCAAATGCAGCTGGGATAGGCTACAGTCAACGTCACGACCCAGAGAGGGACAAGCGGTAGAATATGGACGGATGGAGGGATGGAAATGTGAATGAAGGATATTTTATTTAAATCTTCATTTAAATGAGGCGGTCTGCGCCACTTTTCAATTGTACAAACAGTCTTAGTAAATCACACGCAACACGTCCACTATCAGTACACGCTATTTTATATATTGCTCACGCTGTTTAGCGCGTTATATTTGGATCTTGGTAAATCAGGCCAAATTCAATGACGAAGGCAATGTTATTACTTTATTAGCACAGAAAAATAGTGCTGGAGCATGATGGAGCCGAAAAGGTGTTATAGATTATAGATGTGTGCTGCTGGTTCAACACATCACACACACAACACACATCACACACACGAGCATGATTACATGAATGTGCAGAAAAAATTATTAAATACTGTATTTACATGGCAAGCAAAATCCTCATTTAAATAAGTCGATCTGCACCACTTTTCAATAGCACACGCAGTGTTAGTGGATCACACACACACAACACGTCTACTCATTGTACGCGTTATTTTTTTGGTTTTGGATCTTAAGGAATCAGGCCCTGTTAATACAGGCTTTAAATGAAAGGTTCTAGTCAAGAGGAAACCCCAAGCACTTGTATTTTGAAACCTGCTCTAAATGTTTTCCTTTTGCTGCTACAAAATGGAATGTTATATAAATGGTTGATTTATATAGGCTAGTAAGGTAAAGTTTTGTACCTGACAAGTTTCGGCTACCTTGCTTCTGCAGCCTTCATCATAGGTGTCACGTGATGTTAGCGTGACGTCGTCTGTTGAACTTGTCAGGTACAAAACTTTACCTTACTAGCCTATATAAATCAACCATTTATATATACACATCAGTAGGCTAAATGAACCTCTTCAACATAAAATGGAATGTTGTCTGGTATCACCCTAGAATAAGATAAAACCATTAGCTTGCTTTTATATGTATTTAAAAACCATTTTAAGATCAAATAAGTGAGGCGCAGTGGTTAGTGCTCGTGCTTCACGGTTCGATTCCCGTTCTCGGGGTATTTGTATGTGGAGTTCGCATGTTCTCCCCCGTGACTGCGTGGGTTCCGGCTTTCTCCCACCTCCAAAGACATGCACCTGGGGATAGGCTGTTTGCCAACACTAAACTGGCCCTAGTGTGTGAATGTGAGTGTGAATGTTGTCTGTCTATCTGTGTTGGCTGAAGTGAGGTGGCGACTTGTCCCAGGTGTATTGCCTCCCGCCGAGTGCAGCTGGGATAGGCTCCAGCACCCTCGCGACCCCGAGAGGGATAAGCCGTAGAAGATGGATGAATTGATGAATAAGCCAGCCTGGATGACATCAAAAGCAGCTTGTAAAAGCTCAAAAGCCTGAGTGATCGAGTTTGAACAACAATAAATAATGGTATCTGCATAAAAATTATACATTCAATTTTTAAAAATGTTGCCAAGATTATTTAAGTAAATAGAAAATAAAATGGGCCGCATCACTGAGGCTTGCGATATCTCTTTAAGATTGTCCAGAAATTAAGAGATGAGGGACTACAATCATAAATTAGTATTGAGGAAAGTCCATCAGTAAACAAAAATTTTTTTCCCAAGGCCCCCCTTGTGTACCACTAGAATGACTAATAGTATGGTTATTTGACTACGTTGTCAACTTGGAAAAAACAACATAATGGACTAAATCCTATAATTGTCAGATGAAAAAATATACCCGTTGATATAATGAATTTATATAAAACTGTAGTAGTTGTGAGTTGAATATGTTATACGTGGCAGTATTAAATTGCCTCTGTAGACCAGTGATTCTCAACTGCTGGGTCACAGACCTGTTTCCAGTGGGTTTTGGCCAAAATCATACAACATACGGAAATATTGTAACAACCCGATGTCAGTGAATGCACTTTGTGTTCTTGTCTGTGCTATTTGCTTGCTACGCCGCCATGGAGGTGCGTGCAGTGGGTTTGAACGTGGCAGAGAAATAGCGGAGTGCCATGAGCAAGAGAGGGAAACTGCTGCAAATAGCCATAAAGAGAGACAGCAACTTACCGCTGCAGCTCACATGTCTTGCGCGTAAAGAATTCCGCCCACTATGAGGACTACGAGGTATGAAAGGAAATCGGTCAGGGAAGTGTTTTATGCCTAATTTTAACTATTTAGGCTAAAAGATGGTGTACAAAAAATGGCCCTGAGGTACAAATCAGTAAAAAGTCAAATGTCTATATTGGAAATCTTTTTAAATTGCACATTTTGTTTTCCCTGAAGAGTTGAATCAGACTGAGTGATCTCGCTTGATTTTCTTGAATATGTTTTACCTCTCATCCAAATACAAGTCCAGTTGCTCTGATTCAAGTCCTCAGATCTAACATATAGTGAAAACCTTTACAAACACGTTTTCTTAAAACTATTTTTTAATGTATTGTTCCTGATATGTTCATTAAATGAAATACATTTGTGTTGAAAGTTTTCTGTAACTTGGGTCGCTGCTTGTCATTAAGGCATGATGGTTCGGTCCAGCAGCCAAAGCAGTTGACATCACTGCACTTAGTGATGGTTAAAATACACCTCAGTGAGGAGTGTATGGCACACTCACTAACTGTATGGACACTGCACTGACACTGTGGAACCATCTGTTGGATTAAAAAAGTCACTACATTTAACATGCAAATAAAATTAAGCGTTAGCAAATATTTATACAGTGAATTATATATATATATATATATATATATATATATATATATATATATATATATATATATATATATATATATATATATATATATATATATATATATATATATATACACACACACACTAGAGATGTGCGGATAGGCAATTACTTCATCCGCATCCGCATCACAAAAGTCGTCATCCACCCGCCATCCAACCGAACTAACATTTTATCAAAGCCACAACCGCCCGCCACCCGCTTGTTGTTATATATATAATATAGACCAGGGATCGCACCCTAATAACTAGGGCGTGCTGTGATGGTACTGTCTTTATTACCCTCTACAACATGTACAGACAGCGTGTCAGCCCAGTCACATGTTGTGTGCGGCTTCTGCTTGCACACGTAAGTGACAGCAAGGCATACTTGGTCCACAGCCATACAGGTTACACTGACGGTGGCCGTATAAAACAACTTTAACACTCTTAATATGTGCCACACTGTGAACCCACACCAAACAAGAATGACAAACACATTTCGGGAGAACATCCGCACCGTGAGACAACATAAACACAACAGAACAAATACCCAGAACACCTTGCAGTCCTAACTCTTCCTGGCTGAAATATACACCCCCGCTACCACCAAACCCCGCCCCCCCTACACTGCGCCCCCACACATCAACCCCCTCCCAACCACCCCCCTCCGTGCGTCGGTTGAGGTGGGCGGGGTTTGGTGGTAGCGGGGTGTATATTTCAGCCAGGAAGAGTTAGGACTGCAAGGTGTTCTGGGTATTTGTTCTGTTGTGTTTATTTTGTCTCACGGTGCGGATGTTCTCCCGAAATGTGTTTGTCATTCTTGTTTGGTGTGGGTTCACAGTGTGGCACATATTAAGAGTGTTAAAGTTGTTTTATACGGCTACCGTCAGTGTAACGTGTATGGCTGTGGACCAAGTATGCCTTGCTGTCACTTACGTGTGCAGGCAGATGCTGCGTACAACATGTGGCTGGGCTAACACGCTGGCTGTACCAACACGGCACGCCCTTATTATTGTTGATTGGGTGAAAATCAGCAGACATTCGAGAGAATTGGTTCAACCGCCACCCGCCCGAATCTAATTAAAATCTATTTTTTTCGTCATGCATCCGCCCGACCCGCGGACTCCGCGGTTGTGTCCGCAAACCGCGCATCTCTAATACACACACACAGGTATATATATATAATATAATATAATATATTTGGAGTTCGCATGTTCTCCCCGTGACTGCGTGGGTTCCCTCCGGGTACTCCGGCTTCCTCCCACCGCCAAAAACATGCACCTGGGGATAGGTTGATTGGCAACACTAAATTGGCCCTCGTGTGTGAATGTGAGTGTGAATGTTGTCTGTCTATCTGTGTTGGCCCTGTGATGAGGTGGCGACTTGTCCAGGGTGTACCCCGCCTTCCGCCCGAATGCAGCTGAGATAGGCTCCAGCACCCCCCGCGACCCCAAAAGGAACAAGCGGTAGAAAATGGATGGATGGAATATATACATACATATACACACACGCATGTATTGCTACACATTGGTTTGGTTAGCAACTTACTTTGATATGAAAGCTCCACTCTCGCAGCGTAGGCGAGCAGCCTTTGGAAACAGCAGCTCAGGGCTGTGGAGGACATCTACCAGCACCAAAAACTCTGCCTGAACTTTCGGATTGAATTGCTCCTCAAGATGGGACACAACTCCCTGTCCACACACAGAAACACAAATTACTACATTGATTCTGATCTGTTGTAGTGATCCTTAATTGAATACTTTATTTCGGGGTTACCAATAAGTGTGAGAGGACTGTGTTTTAACACTCTTGTTTGCCAAAGTAAAATAATTTGCAAGTTGGTGCCGCGGTTTTCATACACCTCGGTTTTGGGCCAAAAGCCTTACCAAAACGATGTTTTGTTTTTCGGACACTGTCCCTATTTTAGTATGATTAATTATACTTTAGTGAGTCAGTCTTTGTGCTTTTTTTTATTAAGTACAGCTGCAAGATAACCAAAGATAGAGCCAAATAAAGTTGTATACACTATTAGTCCAATCAAAGTCAAAGCGAGCCTTAGAGTTTGTGTATCTGGAGGGTCATTAAATGCCCTTAAAGTTGATTAACACACCAAATTGTAGTCATCTAGAGGCGTGTTTTAATGAAATTATACAATGGATGTCTGGCAACTTTTTTGCATCTTAAAGCCAAGAAAACAGAGATGTTGATTATCAGTCCTGCCAGACACAGGCACTTGTCTACCAATACCACCTTAAATTTGAACAATTAAACAAAGCAACATTTGACTTGCAACTGGCATTATTAGACCCAACTCTCTCGTTTCAGCTGCACATTAAGAATGTTACCAAAACAGCCTTCTTTTATCTCCGTAATATCGCTAAAATCTGTCCCATTTTGTCCATCGGTGACGCAAAGATCATTACACATGCGTACGTTACGTCTCCTCTCATTTACAGTAACGTTATATTTTCGGGTCTCCCCATGTCCAGAGGGCAATTAATACAAAAATTTACCTGCTAGACTTTTGACGAGGACAAGAAAGTTTGATCATATTACGCCTATACTGGCCCACCTGCACTGGCTCTCGGTGCACTTCAGGTACGATTTTAAAGTTTGGTCCTTACGTACAAAATACTAAACAGTCAAGCACAATCTTATCTTGCTGATTTTACGTATGTTCCATACCGAAATCTGTGTTCCAAGAACGCCAGCTTATTAATGATTCCCAAAGTCCAAAAAAAAGTCTGGAGGCTCCAGAGTGTTTTTTTATTCAGGCTCCAGTACTCTGGAATACCCAACCGGCAATAGTTACAGATGTTTCCTCAGTAGAAGCATTGAAGTCTCGCCCTCAAACTCATTTATATACTATAGTTTATGGATAGATCTCTTTTAGTGCAATTGACCTGCCACTTAAATTTTCTGCTCTGTGACACCTCTCCTGCATGGAGAGGACACCAGATGGTCACGGATCATTTCTGAAGAGGCACCAGTCTGGAAGAGACGCTAGCTGTTCCAAGTCGTGAACCGGGGTGGACCACTCTTTTATGCACAGCTGGTGACTTTTCTGCATTGCCGACTTGTCTACATGGAAGAAGATCCTCCTACGACCATCTGCTGGCTTCCAGATGGTCTCTATTCTCACATGATCTATTAATGTAACAATTCAATAATTGTACCCACTCTGCATCCATTGCAGCCGGTCACCCTGAAGGGGGGTCTCCACATCTGCGGTCCCTTCTCAAGGTTTCTTCATTTTTCCCAGTTCGGGATTTTGAAGTTTTTCCTTGCCCGGATGTGGGTTCAAATCAGGGGAGGTCATGGTTCATGAAGCACTTTGAAGCACTGATTAAGGGCTATATAAATACATTTTGATTGATTGCTGAAGAGGGAAAACTAGGTAGTTTGCCAGAACAGGTAATACTGCACGTAAACTTGTAAAACTGCAATTTCCACTGTGTCACATGTTGTTCCGTAAAGCTATTACGCGTGTGTGTGTGTGTGTGTGTGTGTGTGATTGCATCAGTTGATATTGTATTAACAAAGTTGTGCGACTACAGAAATTTGTGTCCATTTTTTTTAACACAAATAGAGTGCTAGAACTTGAAGAAAGAAAGAGAACATAACAGAATTCAAGAAAGAAGTTGTGATGAAGTTGATGTTTAATGTTAATCTATCATTTTCATTGTCATGTATATATATATTTTTTTCAGTTTCAGTTTATTTCAAACATGCATACGATACATTGTATTGTATGTATCGTTTTTGTGCAGAATTTTCTGCACACAAAACTATAATTATGCTCTACATAAAGTGTTTTGTGTTAATACTTTTCAGTGTCCAGAATGGATTAATTGGGTTTACATTGTTTCTTATGGGAAAAATTGTTAGTTTTCATGAATTGATTGGGTTTTGGAACGGATAATATTGAAAACCCAAGTACCACTGTACAGAGAGGTCAGATAAAAATGGTTGGATAACTGCATTGTCACATGAGATGCTACTGTATTAGGGGGTGTGAGATGGTTCTGCATGAAATGTTGAGAACCATTGTTTTAGAAGAAGCTGAAGTGTAAATGCCACACACAATGACAATTTAAAGGCCTACTGAAACCCACTACTACCGACCACGCAGTCTGATATTTTTTTATATCAATGATGAAATCTTAACATTGCAACACATGCCAATACGGCCGGGTTAACTTATAAAGTGCAATTTTAAATTTCCCGCTAAACTTCGGTTGAAAACGTCTACGTATATGATGACGTATGCGCGTGACGTCAATCGTTGAAATGGAAGTATTCGGACACATTGTATCCAATACAAAAAGCTCGGTTTTCATCGCAAAATTCCACAGTATTCTGGACATCTGTGTTGATGAATCTTTTGCAATTTGTTTAATGAACAATGAAGACTGCAAAGAAGAAAGCTTTAGGTGGGATCGGTGTATTAGCGGCTGGCTACAGCAACACAACCAGGAGGACTTTGCGCTATCCGACGCTAGCCGCCGACCGCATCTATGATCGGGTGAAGTCCTTCGTCGCTCCGTCGATCGCTGGAACGCAGGTGAGCACGGGGGTTGATGAGCAGATGAGGGCTGGCTGGCGTAGGTGGATAGCTAATGTTTTTAGCATAGCTCTGTGAGGTCCAGTTGCTAAGTTAGCTTCAATGGCGTCGTTAGCAACAGCATTGTTACGCTTCGCCAGCCTGGAAAGCATTAACCGTGTAGTTACATGTCCATGGTTTAATAGTATTGTTGATCTTCTGTCTATCCTTCCAGTCAGGGGTTTATTTCTTTTGTTTCTATCTGCAGTTAAGCCCGATGCTATCACGTTAGCTCCGTAGCTAAAGTGCTTCGCCGATGTATTGTCGTGGAGATAAAAGTCACTGTGAATGTTTCATTTCGCGTTCTTGACTCTCATTTTCAAGAGTATATAGTATCCGAGGTGGTTTAAAATACAAATCCGTGATCCACAATAGAAAAAGGAGAGAGTGTGGAATCCAATGAGCCAGCTTGTACCTAAGTTACGGTCAGAGCGAAAAAAGATGCGTCCTGCACTGCACTCTAGTCCTTCACTCTCACATTCCTCATCCACAAATTTTTCATCCTGGCTCAAATGAATGGGGTAATCGTCGCTTTCTCGGTCTGAATCGCTCTCGCTGCTGGTGTAAACAATGGGGAAATGTGAGGAGCCTTTCAACCTGTGACGTCACGCTACTTCCGGTACAGGCAAGGCTTTTTTTATCAGCGACCAAAAGTTGTGAACTTTATCGTCGATGTTCTCTACTAAATCCTTTCAGCAAAAATATGGCAATATCGCGAGATGATCAAGTATGACACATAGAATGGATCTGCTATCCCCGTTTAAATAAAAACATTTCATTTCAGTAGGCCTTTAACCCCCTAGCATTTTCCCCCTAAATTCATAAAATTCTACCTTTAGGCCATTTTAATTCATAGTTTCACTCTGCAACTTTTTGTTTCCTGATGTAGTAGATTAATACCTGCAACTTCTCAATTATAGTCTTGTAGTCAGGGCCACCCAGGTTCTCCTTGCGGGGTCGGGTGCGTGTAGAGATCCTCCAGTCTTTCGCTGCCCGCTGAACCATGTTACTATGGGCCCTTAGCGATAGGGTGTTGACCTGACTATCCAGGTCAACTGGGATAGCTATTGCCCGTGCTTTGGCTGAGGAGATACATGGAGAATTCTCAGAGTAAGTAACTAAGTTTGGATGAACGGTCAGTGTAAATGAGTCACAAAAGAAAAATTATGTTAAAAGAAAACACATTTAAAAAATATTGCAGTTATTTTTGTGCTGCCGTACTTTTTTGTTATCAATAGAGTAGCATTACTTACCAACATCAGCAAGTGTTTTGATGCAGTTCTCAATATTTGCCTTCTGAGTGAACCATGTGCAGTTGTAGAGCCTGAAAGCTGACTGGAGCAGCTTAATGAAGATAGATTGGTTCGTCTGTGGCAAGGTGAAGACATGGACGCTCTTGAGAATCAAGTAATTGTACAAATGTCTACAGAAACAGCTCATGCAACTATTTTAAATAAATGTGTCAGCAATTAGATTGTGATGGGAATGGTTATGCATCTAATATAATTAGAACCCATAGACAAATGAAAGGGTTAAATCATGATTTATTTTTTATTTTTTATTTTAAACACTTATGGTTTACATGCCATGAAATAGTGATTCTTTGGTCAAAGTTTGGCATAGATTATGTTTTATAGATGGTTTTCAAACTGCTTTCTGACTATCTTCAGGATGAGCAGTTTTGTGGGCGGTCCTATTTATATGGCTCCACTTTGACAGCATCTTTTCCCTGCCATCGTTGTTTTTAGCGCTTCCGTAGCAAGCCTACTGACAGACTAACTATACGCTATTTTGTATTAGAAATGGCAATAGCAGAGAATGTGTGTGTAATTGAGCCAGTCTGCCTAACAAGATGATAAAGAAAAATAAGGAACCTATTAACTACAAGTTCGCACTACAATGGCGGACACCCGCAAAGCTCTTCGGGTTAACTACCATAGATGGATAATCCTCTGACAACATAAATAGGAAAAATGGAAACAGTGCATTCGATTCGGAAAGTATTCACAGTGCTTCACTTTTTTCGCATTTTGTTATGTTACAGCCTTATTCCAAAATGGAATATATAAATTTTTGTCATCAAAATTCTACACACAATACCCCATAACGACAATGTGAAAAAGTATATTTTCAGATTAAAAAAAATAATAATAATCACATGTATATAAGTATTTACATAATTTGGCATGAAGCTCAAAAGTGAGCTTAGTGTCATCCTGTTTCAACTGATCGTCCTTAAGAGGTGACCACAGCTTAATTAATACCTGTGGTAAATTCAGTTAGTTGGAAATTATTTGGAAAGGCACAGACCTGTCTATATATAAAAGGTCTCACACTTGACAGTGCATTACAAAGCACACACCAAGAATGAAGTTAAATAAATTGTCTGTAGACCTCCAAATCAGGATGGTCTCAAGGCACAAATCTATTGAAGGGTACAGAAAAATATCTGCTGCCTTGAAGAAAAAAATGAGTACAATGGCTTCTATCTATAAATGGAAGAAGTAAGGAACCACCAGGATTCTTCCTAGAGCTTGCCGGCCGTCTATACTGAGTGATCGGGGGAGAAGGGCCCTAGTCAGGGAGATGACCATAAACCCGATGGTCACTCTGTCAGACCTACAGCATTTCTCTGTGGGGAGAGGAAAACCTTAGAGAAGGACGACCATCTCTGCAGCAACCCACCAATCAGGGCTGTATGGTAGAATGGCCAGACTTAAGCCAATCTTTAGTAACATTTTGCCAAAAGACACCTAGATCATGAGAAACAAAATTCTCTGGTCTGATGAGACAAAGATTGAACTCTTTGGCATGAGTGCCAGTTGTCATGTTTGAAAGAAAGCAGGCACCCCTCGGCCAATACTATGCCTACAGTGAAGCATGATGGTAGCATCATGCTGTGGGGATATTCTGTAGAGACAGGAACTGGGAAATTAATCAGGATAGAGGGAAAGATGAATGCAGCATTGTACAGAGACATTCTAGATGAAAACCTGCACCAAAAGGTTCTTGAACTCAGATTTGGGTGACGGTTTAACTTTCAGCAGAACAACAACTCTAAGCACACAGCCAAGATATCAAAGGAAAGGCTTCAGGACAAATCTGTAAATGTCCCTGAGTAGCCCAGCTAGAGCCCAGACTTGATTCCAATTGAACATCTCTGGAGAGATCTGAACATGGCTGCACAACGACACTTCCCATACAACCTGGCGGAGCTTGAGAGGTGCTGCAAAGAGGAATGGGCCAATAGATGGCCAATAAGAATGGGCGAAACTGCCCAAAAATAGGTGTGCCAAGCTTGTAGCATTGTGTTAAAAAAAACAAAGAATCGGGGCTGTAATTGCTGCCAAAAATAATAAACTATTAAACAAATGTTGTAAATACTTATGTTATCTTATTTTAATAAATGATGTGCTCAATGAGTTTATGTCTAGAAAAAAATATACCTGAAGGTTGGAGTGGTTGACAGAAAATGGTGAACTAAAATAGCCTGTGATGAGGGCCAGCACGGTCTCGGTCACATACTTCTCAAGAGCCAGATCAGCATGGTTGCGGTCTGTGGTAGTGTTACACACCTACATACACAAAGAATATTCCTTAGGAGGTAGTTGCTCTCATGCTGTATGAGGTTTGGGACTTTAAATCTGAGGCTTACCCTGGCTATATCCACCAAGATGTTGTCAAACAGTTTCCAGATGTGATTGGAGGTATAGATCTCTTTCATTTCTACCTCTGTGTCTACATAGCAGTGATTGACAAAGTTCACATATGCCGTTTTCACCTGTTGGGAAAAGAATAAGAAATGTAAGGCTAAATACATGTACTGAAAAATAAATGTCACTCATATACAGTAATTGCATTTTTGCACAATCTATCCCACTGGAAATCTAATTGTTTATGATATTATACTGTATATGTACAAAGGGATTCATTATCTGGCTACATTTGGAGGAAAAAGTGGATTTCTCTTTCTTGCATATGTACCTTTAGGATAGAAATAACTCAGGAAAACTGCAAATCACTGTAAGTAGTTGTGTTAGAGATAGTTATGAAAATTATTTGCTATTTTGATTTTTTGTTTTAACATTTACATTATTTGCACCATTCTAAAAAGGGATGATCTTCAGCAGTGGTTCTCCACTGGTTTGGCTGTGGGACCCATCAACACCCTTTAATGACAAGCAGAAAACCAAATTGGTCATCACGAAACAGAAAAATATTTCAAGAATGTATTTCTCAGTAATTTTGATGATTATAGCTTACAGCTAATAAAAAATGGCAAAAGTGTAATGTTGCAAACAACTGGTTCACACCCTTATGCTGCTAAACACCTCCTGAGCCTTTAATTGGTCTCTTTGTTTTAATTGAACAACTGAAATCAAATCACCATATTCTAATTTACAGAGATGAGCGAGTAAGAGTGTTTCGCAAACGTTTGACTTGCAACTGAGTCGTTTAATAGACTTGACTCGTTCGCGAATGTCACATCTCTACCAAGCAGAGACCCACGACCCAATCGCTGAGAATGACTATCTAGAGCAGTGGTCCCCAACCCCCGGGCCGCGGCCCGGTATAGGTCCGTGGATTGATTGATACCGGGCCGCACAAGAAATAATCAGCTATTTCCGTTTTATTTATTATCTGAGGCCGAACGATGTTTTGTTTTAAAAACTATTTTTAATTTTGAAAAATGCCCGGATTCTCTCGGTTATATCTTGGTCACTTGAGCGCCCAAATTTAACCCAGCTAGCAAAATGAGTAAAAAACAGACGTCTTTGGAAAGTTTCTTTGTGAAGGGGAAAAGGCACATCGAAGAGAGAGAACAGCCTACAACTTCTAACAAAAAGAAAGCTTTTAATAGACAATACCAGGAGCCATACTTGAAATATGGATTTATCGCAACAGGTGATTCCCACGCACCAAGCCCGCTCTGCATAATATGCGGCGACCGGCTCTCAAACATTAGCGGGGATTTTGTGTGAGACTGAGCCTGCGCCTTCATTCACCAAGCTGGTGCACGATCACCTGTCTGTGCTTTTAAAAGAGTTTGAGCGCTACTTCCCAACTTCAAAGGACCCACGAACTGCCAAGCAATGGATCCGCAACCCATTTGTTGACAAAGCAGGTGAATCCAGCATGTATGTGCAAGAAGATCAACTGCTGGAGATCGCAAATGACAGCAGGCTTAAACGTGTGTTTGAGACAACAATGTTCTGGCTTAAAGTCATGGCAGAATACCCCGAGATCGCCACTACAGCACTGAAAACCCTGTTGCCATTTTCGACATCCTATCTGTGTGAAGCGGGATTTTCTGCAGTGACAGCCACCAAAACAAAACAACCGACTGGACATAAGCGACACACTTTGTCTCCCATTACCCCCAGTTAGGACCGTCTCGTTGCAGAGAAACAAGCTCAGGGCTCCCATTGATTTAGCGTTACGGTGAGTTAAACTTCTCATGCACTTTATATTCGTTTTTAATGTTGTATCTGCATCTTATTTTGAAGGCATGTAAACGTTACCATAGCAACCAAAATCAGAGAGCGTTACAGTGGTCGCCAACAGAGGGAGGTGAGGGAGAGGAGAGGAGGAGAGCTTAAGAGTCTTGGGCACACAAACATGCAGGAGGCTTATCTGACGGTTCAAACGGGCAACTTTATTTCAGCTGTTGTAAAATAACATTCATAAAGAAAGTAGTGTGGAATTGCTGGTTGTTGTCATTTATATTTTTCCACGTGATTTTTTATTTATGTAATGGGCTGACTACACAGTGGATTCACGTTTATTATTATTTCATAATAATCACCGCCCGCCCCCCCGTCGTGCATCATTCCTTCACCCCCCCGGTCCGTGGTAAAATTGTCAGGCGTTGACCGGTCCGCAGTTACAAAAAGGTTGGGGATCACTGATCTAGAGGACCCTTAAATATAAATTGGAACATTAGTTTTATTAAAAAGAGTAATACCTTTGGACAAATAACTTCGCAAAAAAGAAAATAATAATCGAAAATTACTAATTTGGCGAGGGTACAATAAATTGGGGATTAACTGTATTTACCAAATTAATTGTTGAAAGATATGATCCTTTTTCAATGATGAAGTCAGATCAAGTGAAACTAATTGTTTCTTGTTCATGTTGACAAACCCAATTAATTTGCATAATCTAATTATAACTGTGATCTGTGTGCACAAAAAAATTCTGCAGCATTCTATTGTACATGCTGGAATACAATGATGTATCCTTTACCTCTGGGACGCAACTGACTTCAGTGACAACTTTGACAATATCATCCAGCGGAAGCAGAGAGTTACATTTCAGCTCAGTGTAGACATTTTTGCCCTCAGTGCAGGAAGCAAGCAGCTCGACAAGCGTGTTGTGATAAGCCAGAGCGCCGTCTTCATCAGTGCGCTCACGCTCAGAACCCATCAGCTGAAGCAGGACTGGAAAGGATGAGCGGTCATTGTAGAACACCAGGACATCCTCACCTCCATTCACCAGCTGTAAAAAAAAACAATAATTAAAGATCAGGAATTGCCTGCACCTTTTCTTCCATCGATCTCGATTTGAAAGTTGTGGAGGTATTAACAATTCAAAAATTTGCAGTAACAAACTTTAAGTGAATCATTAAGATTCATACGGTAAAATTCTCCTTAACCATATGTTTAGCAATTTACATTTTGTAGGCAGTGCTCCAACAGATGGCGGTGTTTTTACATATCTAAATATTTAATAGATACTACAACAACATTAGTGGTAACCGTCATAGGGAAAATATGTTACAGGAAAAGGTTAATATATGTTGGATAAATGTGTCGTACAATGTAAAAATAAATAAAACATGTTTTGGATAAGTACAAGTAGGAAAGAAACAAAAAAAAATGAAGGGTTTAATGTATTTACACAAACTACATTTGATGAAATGATGAGTGGACTTATTACTGTGAGTATACATTGATTTAATTATAAATTATATGTATCCTGTATTTATATAGCAAATATTGTTACATCATGTCATTTATTATATTGTATTGATTAATAATCAGATCATTATATGCGAGTGATGGGGCAGGACATACGTTTTTGCTTCTTCCTGCTCCTTTTCGTACAACCATCAAGTTTCTTTTTTATTTTTATTTTAAAAAATTTATTGTTTTTTTTTCCAGAAGATATTGAATCAAATATGATATTTTGTTTGAATTGTATAGCTGGAAACTTGTGTGTTCAAAATAAATTAATGAAATGAAAGATACCTCACCTCAGTCATGACTTTGTCCTGACATTTCTTCACATACTTCCCTTCGGCTTTCACAATTGTTTGCAGAAACTTCAAGTACAGAACGTGACGTCCGTGTGTTTCAATGCAGTGGACAAAGTGATGAACAACACGGTCGTTGATCTCATTGCACAGCTGGTAGTAATTCATAAATATGTGACGCATCGTTTCAGCTTCTAGCAACTGTTGAGAAAAAAGAGGCATGATTCAGTCATTTGTCTGGGCAGGTCAAAATAAGACATGCATGTTAATATTTGGCCTCTAAAAGGACGATTTAAGACTAACTGCAGTTAAATGTGATGGATGAAAAATGTTTGCTCTGCAACGGTGGGCCTTTCTAAAAGTGACTCGTGTCAATCAAGATCATACCCCGGGAGTGAGGAAGAGATTGAGGTGTTTATGTAGCAGAAATTGGTTCTGGTGATTCCCTCGGCAGAAGTTCTGCAGAAATGTGTGTGCCAGGGTCATGATCTCATTCATCTTCTCATCACTCTGGGAGAGAACAATTAAAAAAGAGAAGTGATGGCAGAGAAGGTCAGGTAGTTTCAACTGAGATAAGTCACTCGGCTGCTAAAGCGTTATTGCTCACTTTCTCAAAGGGGATCTGCAGCAGGTCCAACACGACGGTATGAGCACCCATGTTCTTCAAAAGCCTCTGCTGCTGTGTACGAATCTTTTTAACATGGTGACACAACTTACTGAGCCGTAACAGGATCTGTATGTTAGAAACAAAGAACACTTAAAGGCCTACTGAAACCCACTACTACCGACCACGCAGTCTGATAGTTTATATATCAATGATGAAATCTTAACATTATAACACATGCCAATACGGCCGGGTTAACTTATAAAGTGACATTTTAAATTTGCCGCTAAACTTCCGGTTCGAAACGCCTCTGCGGATGACGTATGCGTGTGACGTAGCCCGGCGAACACGGGTATGCCTTCCACATTGAAGCCGATACGAAAAAGCTCTGTTTTCATTTCATAATTCCACAGTATTCTGGACATCTGTGTTCGTGAATCTGTTTCAATCATGTTCATTGCATTATGGAGAAGGAAGCCAAGCAAGCAAAGAAGAAAGTTGTCGGTGCGAAATGGACGTATTTTTCGAACGTAGTCAGCCACAACAGTACACAGCCGGCGCTTCTTTGTTTACATTCCCGAAAGATGCAGTCAAGATGGAAGAACTCGGATAACAGAGACTCTAACCAGGAGGACTTTTGATTTGGATACACAGACGCCTGTAGGGAACTGGGACAACACAGACTCTTACCAGGATTACTTTGATTTGGATGACAAAGACGCAGACGTGCTACTGTGAGTATGCAGCTTTGGCTTTTTTTTGCGTATGTACGTAACTTTTTTAAAATATATAAGCTTTATGAACCTTGGGTTAGGTGAACGGTCTTTTGGGCTGAGTGATTGTGTGTGTTGATCATGTGTTTGAATTGTATTGGCGTGTTCTATGGAGCTAGGAGCTAGCAGAGGAGCTAGGAGCTAGCATAACACGTACCGTACGTGCGCGTCAAGTACGTAACTTTTTAAAAATATATAAGCTTTATGAACCTTGGGTTAGGTGAACGGTCTTTTGGGCTGAGTGATTGTGTGTGTTGATCAGGTGTTTGAATTGTATTGGCGTGTTCTATGGAGCTAGGAGCTAGCAGAGGAGCTAGGAGCTAGCATAACAAACACGCAGGTGTTATTATGCAGGATTAATTTGTGGCATATTAAATATAAGCCTGGTTGTGTTGTGGCTAATAGAGTATATATATGTCTTGTGTTTATTTACTGTTGTAGTCATTCCCAGCTGAATATCAGGTACCGTGAGTATGCAGCCTTGGCTGCTAAACATTCGATAACTTGACCGTATGTGCGCGTCACGTACGTAACTTTTTTAAAATATATAAGCTTTATGAACCTTGGGTTAGGTAAACGGTCTTTTGGGCTGAGTGATTGTGTGTGTTGATCAGGTGTTTGAATTGTATTGGCGTGTTCTATGGAGCTAGGAGCTAGCAGAGGAGCTAGGAGCTAGCATAACAAACACGCAGGTGTTTTTATGCAGGATTAATTTGTGGCATATTAAATATAAGCCTGGTTGTGTTGTGGCTAATAGAGTATATATATGTCTTGTGTTTATTTACTGTTGTAGTCATTCCCAGCTGAATATCAGGTCACCCCCGGCTCTCACAGCATCTTCCCTATCTGAATAGCTTCAACTCCCCACTAGTCCTTCACTTGCACTTTACTCATCCACAAATCTTTCATCCTCGCTCAAATTAATGGGGAAATTGTCGCTTTCTCGGTCCGAATTTCTCTCACTTCATGCGGCCATCATTGTAAACAATAGGGAACTTTGCGTATATGTTCAACTGACTACGTCACGCTACTTCCGGTAGGTGCAAGCCTTTTTTTTATCAGATACCAAAAGTTGCAATCTTTATCGTCGTTGTTCTATACTAAATCCTTTCAGCAAAAATATGGCTATATCGCGAAATGATCAAGTATGACACGTAGAATAGATCTGCTATCCCCGTTTAAATAAAAAAAATTCATTTCAGTAGGCCTTTAAGATCTTGACATCCGATGAGGATAATGTGGAAAAAGACAAGCATTAACTTGCCTCTTTGACGATGATGTAGTTATTTTCTATGTTGCTGTCGATCTGAGTTTTATTGTCGCCATCATGCACTGTGCTCAGTCCCGCCTCCTGGCAAGACAAAGAAAATCAACAGTCAACAGCGTTCAATTTGCACAAACACAAGTTTGTCTAACTTATTTGGTGAAAAGTTCCTCAAGTGCCAAGCAACACTCCTCCACTTATCATAAACAATGTAAAGGGGTACTATGCTGATTTTAATCTACAATTAAAACACTTCCTTGTGGTCTAGATAATATGTATTGGATATGCTTTAGTGTAAATTTAGCGCCACAGTCACTTTTATAACACGTTTTTTGAGAGTAAGATGATCGTTTGGGGCATACTTGCCAACCCTCCCAATTTTAGCGGGAGAATCCCGATATTCAGCGCCTCTCCCGACAACCTCCCGGCAGAGATTTTCTCCCGACAAACTCCCGGTATTCAGCCGGAGCTGGAGGCCACGCCCCCTCCAGCTCAATACGGACCTGAGACTGGGACAGCCTGTTCTCACGTCCGCTTTCCCACAAAATAAACAGCTTGCCTGCCCTAAGACGTCATAACATCTAGGGCTTTTATAGAGTGCACAACTGCGCACACAACAAGGAGACGAAGCAGAAGAACGAGGAAATTACAAACATGGCGGCCGAAATGATATACTCATCATGAACGGAGAAGTTAAACAGGACAATACTGCCATCTAATGGATAGCCACTGGAACACTGAAATCCAAGTATTTTTATTTTTTTTCTATGTAAATAAAAAATATATATATACATATATATGGCTAGAATTCACTGAAAGTCAAGTATTTCATACATATATATATATATATATGTATATATATATACATATACATACATATATACATATATATATATATATATATATATATATATATATATATATATATATATATATATATATATATATATATATATATATATATATATGAAATACTCGAGTTGGTGAATTCTAGCTGTAAATAACCACGCCCCCCACCCCCAAACAACCCCCCACCCCCGACCAAGCCCCCCTCCCCTCCCGATATTGGAGGTCTCAAGGTTGGCAAGTATGGTTTGGGGAGGCGTACCCAGATTGCAAATGAAACCACGCCCCACTCTCTCCAAAAGCATTATAATGTATCTTTTGAAAATGTACACTGTTATACATATCTTGAAGTCGTCACCGCTATTTTTTGCCCCCAAACAAGGGCAAAAATAAACTTCATAACCATTATATAGATTCACCCGGTCACAACATCAGGTCACAACACCTGCACACTCGCTGATTGATTCAGAGAGTGCATTTAAAAAAAGTTGCTTTTAGCAGCATTTATTTCACTGCATGCCGTGCATTAGTGTTATGTGTATGCCATGATTAAATAAAAATAATACTTTATCCTCCTTTTTTTGTGTTTCCTCATAGCCTGAAGCAGAGGGGGCTGAGAGCTTGACTTATTGTCCAAATAAGTACGTCCACCTCACCTAGCCAGAGTGTAAAACCTTGCCAAAAGAGGCATCCAAAACTGTGTGCTACCTCAAGCCAAAATGCATTAGCCTAATGATTAGACGCTTTGGCATTGTTTAACACAAGTATCCAACATTGTGACAACATTCATTTGTCCAAAAAAAATGTATTCATGATAGGTCCGCTTAAACTAAAATTAAATGACCGTAAAGCACCTCTATGTTTTGTTCTTTTCCTTCGTTAACACCAAGGTCTTCATTGATGTAGACTCCGTTTTTCTCCACCCACAGTTCTGATTTCTCCACAGTTAGACGCAGTTGGTCCAGGTCGGCCTTGATCTGCTTGTAGTTGTCTACATCCTGTTCTGACACCAACAGCTGGACCTGGAAAAAAGGCGGACGCACAGAGAGGTAGAAATAAAGCAGCATTTTTACATTGAAAAACTCATTCTGAATAACACGACAAATGACCTATGTTGTGTACCTGTTTGAAGGCCTGCAGCACCTCAGCTCTCTGACTGAAGTGTTTGAAGATGAGCTGCAGTGAGCCAGACACCAGAGGTGGATAGTCTTGCATCATGAGATGGATCAGAACCCTCAGGAACGTTCGACCGCCCTCATCATCAAGTTCCACTGCATTTACCTCAGATCTGAGATAAGCAGCAGCTATAGTTTAGTTTATGGACAGCAATGAGGGAAAATATGCATTTTTTTATTTGTTTTTAACCTCCTGATACCCTACAATGCATTAAAATCCTCTGTAAGGAACAAGTGTTTTACTGCTTTATTTTAAATGCAAAACACTCTACAAGAGTTTTGTATTAACAGGTTTACTGTTGATACAAAGATGACATCCTGGGCTTTCAGTGATATGTGATTTACTAGGGTTTGTCCAGTCAATCTAGTTTTAGAACAGTAACAATGAAAAGATGCATTTCAAACAAAATTGGTAGTTTATGGGGAAAAAAACTCTGTATTTGAAAAAAAAATTAATCATGATGATGAAATGATGAAAAAGAAAAGACTGAGTAAGCTGAGGTTTTGTTTATTTTTTTGTTGGATGTTATGAAATAGAAATATGGTGTCAATAATCTTCTGAGTTGCATAGGTAATGTTGTATTTGTGTAAATAGAGGGCAGATATAAGTTTCATCTTCTTTCATGACTTATTTTAATATTGTCGTCTCAATTATTTTTTGTTAATATTGAGTGAATGAAATAAAAGTAAAAATAGAAAAATAGAAGATTGGTCTTTCCAAAATGTCTGCCATAGTGACCAGCATGTTTCCTGTGTACACGCTAAATACATTAATAGCAGTTAATTTGTTTTCATAAGGTGAAAATGTAGAGAGTGGTTGAGGTGGTTTTGGTAACAATATTTTCTAAAACTAACACATTTTTCCAACGTTTTCTGTAGTGGACATAATCTATTTCTACTTTTTCATATTAAATGATGAAGATGGGTGAGAAGAAAAATGCACCATGAAAAAAAACAACAACATATTGTACTATGGTTTATAATAATCACGAATGAATGACAAAATCCCAAAGCCAAAAATGTTTGAGTTCCAGCAAAGATGTTCAATGTTTTTCTTCATGACCAATAGAATATACATAAGTGTAAAAATGTAATATATGCACAAATATTGGCAAGTGAACCTATACACTGCTATACAATGTAAGCAATTTCTGTTTTCCTCTTAGCGAAATAGTACAAAATATTATTCAGTGGGCACTCGATGCAGTCATCCACAAAGGCCATGGCATACAAAATTAACTATTTTGGCATATTTCTTTTCACCCAAGACAATAATTTAGCATAAACAAATCTCAGGAGGTTAATGAATGTTCGTGGGCATTTGGTAAAACATGTAATGCATGCACATCTGGCCTACCTCCCAGAAAACATGCTCTCTGCTTTACTTGCAATCTCATCAATGTCTGGCTCTTGTGCTGCAGGCGAAATCAGGAGAACAGTGATGAATTCAAAGTGTACAAGTGCATTCATCAGAAACTAATACTGTACATCTGAACTCAATCTCACATGGCATGATTAAGTGCATGTCATCTTGTGATTCGGTGATTTCAGAGGAGCTTTTCCCTTCAAACTCTTTCTTGTAAATGGACAACAAATATGTGATCCTGTAATCCAGCCTGACACTCAGGATGAACTAAAAAGAAGAAAATACAAAAATCGAACCAAAAAATCTGGATATGCTCATTCATATGAGAACACATACTTGCAGGATCTCTATGATCTTCAGCTTTGTGTCCATAACCGTGACATCTTCGCTATCCGGCAGCATGTGTCCTTTGCCATAGCGCAAGGAGGGAGGCGTGTCAGGCAGGCATTGAGGCACACCTCGACTCATTACCATCTGGGTCATCATTTCTCCAACTCCATGGATAGTGCGCAGGACATTGTTTCCTGGAGGATATCATCTTCACACTTGTGCATGTATCAAGTATCAGTTTACCCAGTTAACGCAACAATGAAACTACCTAAAGTCTCAAACATTTAAAGAGCTAATTTGGTAAAAACATAAGTAGATTCCAGTGATCAAAATAAAGTAGGAAGACTCACCAGACTCTGGACTTTTGCTGAGCGTGTCCATAAAAGAGAGCGGGAGCTGGACAATGTCCAGGATGGCCAGTAGAGTGCGGGTAAGTCGCAGCAGCTCACTAAAGCTATAGAAACCAAAGTAGACCAGGTTACGAGCCAGATTCACCACCTATAAAGAGAGAGAATGTTCAAATAAAGTTATTCAACAATATACAATAGGCAAGTAATGACCCAAAGCTGTAATTATATTAACTGTACTGGAATCTAAAGGCACACAAGATGTTGTGACGGCTGCATTTAGGTGTCAAGCAATGTTCCCTCTAATTTTTCATGTGTGTGAGCAAACGCACAAACTCCCTGAGCATTCAGTGGAGCACATGTGAGCAACATCAGACGTGCACACTGTGGCCACACCAGCGTCACACCTGTCCCAAACCTGACATCATAACAACTTAAATGTTTTATTAAAATAATTTTCTGATATAAGTGATTTTGCCCTCTTACAATGACAATAACAAAAAAAACATCTTTTTTATGACCTACAGTATGTGGTAGTATTGTATGTCTGGCTGCGGGTCCTGCCTTTAAAAGAAATGTTACCCCTTTCAGAGATTACATTTAGTTCCTGTAACTTTCTGTCTGTAAAATACATCTTTTTATTAGCATTTATGGACTCTAGTGACAATATTTCATGAATAATATCCTTAGATTAACATTCTTAATAAATGGCAGTAAAATAAGCACACATCTGATTGAGCAGTCAGAGTGTTACAACCTGGCATTTACACATTGTGTGGCGTTGGGTTGTCCGACTTTTTGTGTGGCCATAAACGCAGCACTGGCTAAGTGCCATGAGTGTGTGTGTTGGTGCAGGTGAGACAGAGCGAGCGGCTTCTGTTGAAACGACGGATGACAACGTTGGTATAAGCCTGGTTTGTATGGCAGAAAATTACTAGTTTTTATAGATAAAAGTTTTTTTTAATCATGTTTTTGGTGTGGTTACAAACAGTTTTGCTCAATAAAGTGATTGATGGAATTCCTGTCCGTAAAGTGTCTCGACAGACGATAATTGAACTGTGTTGACAAAGATGGTTTTATTCATTGGGGCCACTCTTGTTGTCACCTGTCACTCACAGAGTTGCATTGCAAAATCATACAGAATAAATTGTAATGTGTTTATTTTGTTTAAAGTTCAGATGGGATTTTTGATTTCCTGCGCGGCATTAATTTGCAGTGCGCAGAGGACGTGTGAGCAGTGCGCAATTGCGCAGGCGCGCACCTTAGAGGGAACGTTGGTGTCAAGTTTAGACGGTCAAATGTGCAAGTTATTTGAATGATTTTACTGGCATGAATATACATTTACAGTATATACCTGTATAATAATAATAATAATAGTTATCTATTTTTCCACTAAATTTAACTTCACTAATTCAAAATATGTGTTTTGCTGATTGACAGGAGAAAAATCACTGGATTATGTTGCCTTACAGCGGTGCTTCTCAATTTTTTTCTTTTACGCCGCCACCTAGAAAGAAGAAAACATTCTGCGCCTACCCCCCGTTCTTTGCCGTGACTATAAATAGTGTAATTTGTCTATAAAATTGTTATAAGTACACCACTTCATAAAATAGTATCCGTATTACCATTAAAGAAAAAGAAATGTGTAGATCAACTTACAATAAAGAATACCTTTTTTAGTCTGTAAAAGAAAAGATGTAAAGTGCATCAATTTGGTTGAAATACCCATAAAATGTATCTTTCTTTCAACTATAAACCTTTTGACCGCCTTGAACCATTTGATACTGAAAAATAAAAATTAAAAAAATAAATAAATAATACAATTCAAATTGATTAGCAACATTAATTCAGGAGCACAATATATAAAGCATGTTAACCTTCAACACAAAAAATTAATAAAACAATTTGGGCTGATTTTATTTTTAATCAAAATGAGAAAGTTCGGATTAATGGCTACAATGAGTATGTTTTGTAGTGCACAGCTTTTCAAAGCGGGGTTTGAAGCATGATACTTTATGACATTGATAAAGCATGTTCCCCGGGGCCACACACGTCCACCCTGACATCTCACCCCAGAGGGGTCCTCCAAAACATTTTGAAAATAACTGCTTTATAGTGGCAAGTGTGGGACCGTTTTTAGATCTATGCTGATTTTGATCTACATTTAAACACTTCCTTGTGGATTGTATTTATTAATTATGCCATCCATCTTCTTCTGCTTATCCGAGGTCAAGTCGCGGGGGCAGCAGCCTAAGCAAGAAAGCCCAGACTTCCCTCTCCCCAGCTACTTCATCCAGCTCCTCCCGAGGGATCCCAAGGCGTTCCCAGACCAGCTAAGAGACATAGTCTCCCCAACGTGTCCTGTGTCTTACCCGTGGCCTCCTACCGGTTGGACGTGCCTTAAACACCTCCCCACGGAGGCGTCGAGGGGGCATCCTGACCAGATGCCCGAACCACCTCATCTGGCTCCTCTCGATATGGAGGAGCAGCGGCTTTACTTTGAGGTCCTCCCGAATGACAGTGCTTCTCACCCTATCTCTAAGGGAGAGCCCCGCCACCCGACAGAGGAAACTCATTTTGGCCGCTTGTGATCTTGTCCTTTCGGTCATAACCCAAAGCTCATGACCATAGGTGAGGATGGGAACGTAGATCGACCAGTAAATTGAGAGCTTTGCCTTGCGGCTCAGCTCCTTCTTCACCATGACGGTTCAATGCAGGGTCCGTATCACTGCTTGTCGATCTCACGATATTGAATATGATTTGGTGTAAATTCTGCATCATGGTCACTTTTATAACCCATTTTTTGAGTCTGTCTGCAAGATGTTTGATTGTGGAGACATTCCCAGATTGTGATTGAAAACATGCCCCTCTGTCTCCAAAATTATTATTTAACTTTTGAAAATGTACATTGTTTAAATATATATCTGAAGTTGCTATTTTTTCCCAAGACACAGTTGATTATAAACTTCATAAAATATATGTAGATTCACCCGATAACATTAGGTACACCTGTACACACGGCGATCGATTCAGACTTCATTAAAAAAGCTGTTTTTACCAGCATTTATGTCAGTGATAATATGCACATGCCAAAATTAGATGAAAATAATTATTTATCCTAATTCTATTTTTGTGTCTCCTCATGGCCCAAAATCAAAGGGGGCTAAGAGCTTGAGCTAATGTATGAATAGAAGCTTCAACCTCACAATAACGTCGCTGACGCGAACAGAGGGATCAAAAACTGAATGCCAGAGCACATTAACCTTACAATTTGACGCTTCGTAATTGCTTAGCCTGAGTATCCAAAATTGTAACAACCTTTATAAGTCAGAAAAGACGAAATTCATCATAAATGATTATATTTGGATCCCAAAAAGAGCTGAATTATAACTACAGTGCATGGACCGTCGGTTTACAATGGAAGTTTGTTAGTCCGAAAACTGGGTCCATGCATCAAAAGTGAAATCAGAAAAAGGGGTGAATAAATATACTGCCCGCTGCATGAATAGTATTTCAAGTGAACATGAGGCCGATTCTACCTCTAGAGTGAGTTCATTCTTGTCTTTTTCCCAAAATGGATCCGGCTGGCTGACCACATCTTTGAGGTAATCTTCAACAAACACCATTGTGGGAGCAAATTTTCTCTTCATATCATTTCTCGAGGAATCTGATGACTCATATTCAAATCTGCAAAGAACCGCAATAATAATATTAATAGTCTGCCCGTGACAGGGAGTATACTCGCGTGATGACGTGATCATAGGCCGACGATGCTCACTGATAGACGGTGATCTTGTAGGGGATCTCATTCCAGAGGCGAGCGTAGCGCACAGGAACCACAGCTTCCTGTGGGTCACGGTCCACATGCATGTGTAGCATAAGGTGACAGAAGGAGGCTCTCAAGCTGTAGGGCAGGCAGTCATCAAACATGCAACGTAATATGAGATCCACAGGAAGATGAGTCGAGATCTGATTGATGGCCAGATACTGACGGTCCAGGCACATTTTAGCAAACAGGTTCAGCTGATACCTGACAACAGGAAATTAATGAAGATGAAAAAATCTGTGGTGTGTTTTTTTTTTAAACATTTTTGTCAAAGGGTACAAAAGTTTGAGCAAATTAACTTCGGTAATCCCACCTGTAGTAAATAATGATATCTACATCCATCTTATGGTTGCCCTTAGCATCCTGAGCCAGGTGGCGAATGGATTTGCCATGAGGCTCCTTGTGACTGTCGATCCAGTAAAGCCATACCTCCTCTTCCTCTCCGTCCTCCTGCATCAGCGATGACTCCAAGGTGGTGTTGAGATTAGGGATTAGTCTGGTGCGACAAAGAGCAGTTATTAGAAAAATGCACTGAGTTGCTTCATTAGAGGCAAATGTCCATTATGAAAGAACACATCGTGGAGGGGGAAAGGTCTTTGTAGAGATAAACATTTACACATGAGAGAAACAGGTCACCAACAATAATGTTTTAAGCAAAAACACCACAGGGTGTGACCTACTTGGTCTGGATGAGGATATCCGCATTGGCAGGGTTGAGCACAAATTTGCAAATAAGCTCCTGTGTGACGGGGATGGCAGTCTTGTTGGACACACAGAGATCTGACAAATAATCCAGGAATCTGGAAGAACAGACCACACATGAAGTTTTACCGTAAGGTTACCAATAGAGAGTAAAACAGAGGGCAAGAGATTTAACAATTATTAGATGAAAAATAAAAATACGCGTTTAGTCACATATAAACCTTTGGTTCAACCAGTAGCATTTATGGATAAACAGATCATTCTTATTTTGAGGAAAATTGTCTCAATATACGAAAAAATCAAAAGGTCACAGAACAGTTTTTGGACTACCTAAAACAGGGCTATTCATCTGACAGCCCAGGGGCCAAATCCATGACACCAGACCGTCCCCCAAGATCTGTTCAAAACTTGCAAGAGACATTAACATTTTGGCAGCATATCAAAAAGGGCTGCAACGATTATTCGATTAATTCAATTAGAAATAAGCTTGGATTTATATTTTGTTGCTTCGATTAATCGTTTAAAGAGTGTAACCAATGCATTTAAAATTGAGAAAATATTGACTGTGTGGAGTGCCTGGAATATTAAATACTTGGACATAGTTTCTGCATGGTCGCTGCAATAGGGCGTACATAAGAGGGTTGGTGTGAGGTTGCCATGATCTGCGTGGCGGACAGTGACAATTTGTATATGAATTTGTATTTCCAATTTTAAAAGAGCAATTTAGATGTTGAATAGGTGCATTTATTAGGGGAAAAAAAGTTTATGGCAAGCAGAAAACTTTGTTTATTTTAATTATTTTACCAAAAATACACATTGAGGCTAAAAGTGTGTTTTATCCGATTACTCGATTAAAAATAAAATAATCTATAGATTACCCAATTAGAGTAGAGAGAATAAAGAGTAAAAGCCAGCTAGCTTTTAGGAGGTTAAAATGAAAAAATAGACAAAAATAATGTTCACAACAAAGAATGCTATTTCTCGACATAAGAATAATAGTGACTGAAAAAGTCTGGCCCCGCGGTCCTTAGCTTTAAGGAAATGCAGCCCCTACAACAGTTTAATTGAATAGCCTTGCCATAAGAGATTCCACTGTATTACTAAAATTGTTGGGGATGAACTTCTGACGCAATATTGGAAATTTCTCCTGTATTACGTGTGAATAGAGTAAATCATATATAACCTGGGCTCTCTGTTGCGTCTTAGAAGGCTGACAAATGTCTCAATCTCTTTGGCTGTGATGTGCTTTTCCAGAAGCTTGCGGTTGTTGTGCAGCAGAGCAGTGATGGTATCCTCAGCCAGAATATCATACCCAATTTGAGACTGCATGATTGAGAACTTCTTTGCTATGTACTCCTGTGTGGCAGAAGACATATACAGTAGATGGATATGACATATATCCATAAATACAACACATGTACTAGGTTCCTTCTAATTTAAAACAGCTGGATAGTATTCAATACATTTAAACATTTATTTTCCTTTACATCCACATGTCACTAAACTTGAAAAATGATGTTATAGTTTTACATTTTAAACTGTATCCCTGTTACTTCTGAAAATGCATTACTAATATGACATGAAATAAGTGCAATACATCCCGAATGTATTCACAGTATTTTACTTGGTCTACATTTTTTGTGACAGGCTTTTACCATATTGGAATCAATTCTTTATTGCTCTCTATATTCTACAATAAAATATTACTATTAGGGAATCCAAATATGTTCAAAAAGTTAATTTGTAGTTCAATTGAAAAAGTAAAACTGTTATATTGCTTATTTACGAACCAAAAAGTTACATTTACATGATTATATTATGGTGATTATAGGGTACAGCTAATAGAACTCCCAAATTATGTATAAATTTAAATTTAAAAAGTCGTTAAAAAGTTGAATATTATAAACTACTGGGTCGCACCGCACTCTAATCAGCCCAAAAATGTTTTAAGAATTGGTCTTTTTCTCTGGATTAAAATTATAACTTTTGCACAAATTTCTAATTTATTAAAACATATGGGTAGCATTTTTAAATTGGTCTAGCACCTCACTTTAAAAAGAAACAGGATTGTTGAAGTTAAATTAATCAACAGAATGATTAATTAGTTTGTGCTTTGGTCGTAAAAAAAACCCTGATCGATCACCTTTACAGCAAACCTTTTTCTAGATAATCAGGCCTAACTTTTCAAGCAACTTTTTCTAAGAACACCTGCTCAACTTGTGCTTTTAAATTTAACAGGACCTCTATTAAGACATGCCTGGTTTTTGCGATAGTCCTGCTGGGAGTGTCGCAGAACTCTATAGCATAGTCTCAGCATGTACTTAAAGTTGGAATAGCGCTGGTCGCCCAAATCTTCCAACTTCAACATGGGTCCATCACCCAGGTCTGTGAATGGAGCTTTCAGGATACCAAATATCTGTGGAAGAAACACTTGAATGAATACAGAAACTCTACTATTTACAGATTATAACTTTACAGCGCATCCGGAAAATATACACAGCTCTTCACTTTTTCCATATTTTGTTATGTTACAGCCTTATTCCAAAATGGAATAAATAATTTTTTTCTCCACACAATACCTCATAATGACAAGTTTAAAAAATTGGCACACCAATCCTCAGGCAGTTTCGCTCATTCCTCTTTGCAGCAGCTCTCAAACTCCATCAGATTGGATGGGAAGCATTGGTTTTCATCCAGGAAAAAAACTACTTTCACATTGTCATTATAAAAGGTATCGTCTATAGATTTTTGAGGACAAAAATTAATTTTTCCATTTTGGAATAAGGCTGTAACATAAAAAAAACATGGAAAAAGTGAAGCGATGTGAATACTTTCTGGATGCACTGTATATACTACATTGTAACCTGTTTTTATCGACATACCTCAAACTGACTTACTAATGTTAAAATAAGCGGTTGTCAACATGAAAAACAAAAAAACAAACCCTAGCTTGTTCTTGAACATTTACTTGGGGTTTTCACCAACAACCTATAAAAGTTTGTTGACATTGTTTTGCATAATATACTGTATATGTTTTTATTCTTGTGTTTTCTCACTCTTATGTCGCGATAGTATGTCTTGACTACAACGACATTAAAGCTTTTGTAAATGTGCATATCTTCCGGTGGCTAACAAACAAAAAAATAATAATGGGTGCAATTTGTTAGTTGCTGTATGCAAACCTGCCATTTTTGGGCAAAGTCCTGGAAAACGTAGTATACCAACAGCTTAGTGACTTTCTCCTGTATAACAATGTGTTTGATACTTTCCAATCAGGCTTTAGGCCCCACAGCACTGAAACAGCTCTGATCAAGGTCACAAATGATATACGCCTGAACACAAACACAGGGAAAGTATCAGTCTTGGTTCTGCTGGACCTGAGCGCTGCCTTTGATACAGTTGACCATACTGATTTATTACAAAAGTTAGAAAACTGGGTGGGAATATCCGGTTCTGCCCTTAACTGGTTGAAATCCTATTTCGATCACAGGACATACTTTGTTGGAATTGGTGAGTGTTTCTCTGACCAAATGACTAGGACCTGCTGGGTTCCTCAGGGCTCGATTCTCGGACCCCTATTGTCCAACTTGTACAGGCTGGCACTGGGCCAGCTAATACACAGCTTCAATGTGTCCTGCAAAAACTATGCAAATGACACACAAGATCTACGTGTCACTGCCGGCAGGTGAACGTCAGCCTGTTGTTTCACTTTGTCGCTGCATCAAACAGATCAGTGGGTGGTAACAAAAATAATAATAATAATAATAATAATTTGGACAAAACTGAAAATATTGTCTCTTGCCCACAGAAGCAAATAAATACTATTATTAGTCACCCTGAGACCCTCTCCCTGAAACCTAATAATCAGGTTGGAAATCTAGGTGTAATAATGGACTCAGACTTGAACTTGAACAGCCAGATTAAGTCAATAACATCAGCAGCTTTTACCACCTAAAAAACATTGCAAAATCAAAGGAATAGTGTCCAAAGCAGACTTGGAAAGAATATCCCATGCCTTTGTCTCCAGCAGGTTAGACTACAGTAATGGCCTTCTCACTGGGCTCTCTAAACGAGTTGTAAAGCAGCTGCAGTACATCCAGAATGCTGCTGCTCAAGTCTTGGCTAAGCAGGAAATATTGACCGTATTAGTCCAGAGATGTACTTGTGCCAAAGTACATCTCTGACATGTTAGAACCATATGAACCATCGCCGGCTCTAAGTAACCTGAGGTAGTGGTCTCCCGCTAGTACCCAGAATCAGGACCAAATATGGTGAGACTGCATTTCAGTTTTATGCTCCTAAAATCTGGAAAGTCTTCATTGCCAATGTTAAATCCAGTCTGACAAGACTGATTTAATTGTGCATATGACAACTGAAAGCATTTTATCTACACAATTTAATTATAATTTGAATTATGAATGTTTTATAATGATTTTAGATTATCATCAATTTTCTGATTTTAGTTTTAGTTTTGCCTTCTTGCAATTTTCTGTACAGTACTTTGAATTGGCTTTTGTACAAATTGTGCTCTATAAATTTACTTGCCTTGCAAGTCATTACTGACATGATTTTATTTTGAAGTTTACTTTGATTTTGGAAGTTTACTTTTTGATTTTTTCAAAATATAACAAAATTACTCCTTTTGGTTTTAAATTATATGTTGATATAAGCATTTAACCATGAACTGTACGTCGAGGTCGACTTAATTGGGCACTTTTAGTGATAATGGTAAATGGGTTATACTTGTGTAGCGCTTTTCTACCTTCAAGGTACTCAAAGCGCTTTGATACTATTTCCACATTCACCCATTCACAAACACATTCACACACTGATGGCGGGAGCTGCCATGCAAGGCCCTAACCACGACCCACCAGGAGCAAGGGTAAAGTGTCTTGCTCAAGGAAACAACGGACGTGACAAGGTTGGTAGAAGGTGGGGATTGAACCAGGAACCCTCAGGTTGCTGGCACGGCCACCCTCCCAACCGTCCCCAATATAACACAGTGGATTGGGACTTTAGCTTGTCAACCTAAACAGGCTTTCGACATAAGCGAAACAAACTGAAGCAGATTTTAGTGGTGGTTACAATATCACAACAAAAGTCATTTAAGGATATCGTTAATAAAGAACAGGTCTTTACCATGTCTTTTTACTAAACAAAATAAATATTTAATTTATGCGGTTTGTCATTTCTATCTCTACATGGTCACACTTTCAATGCAATTCTTTGCTCTCTGTTTTGTATGCAGAGGAGCTATCACATTAATTAAATGACACGTCTTTAAAGAAAAAGGTTGGTTTCTTTAGTGTCACACAATCCTGCTCACGGCCTCCTCTGGGTTTAAATGCAGAAAAAAAAACATTGGCATAAACGTGTGTGAATAATTGTGTTTGTTGCTGTCCTTGTGCTGACCTGGGCAAGGATGTTCTGTTCTCGCATCAGTTTCTGTCTCTCCCGGTTGGGTGTAGAGGTGGCTACAGAGAGAACATCCTGGCCATTGTTTGGAACTACACAAACAAAGAAAACTAGGTCCTCCAGTAGCTTAGTCACAAACCTACAAAACACGAGAGAGTACAACAATAACATGAAATACTGGGCTATGTATCAACACCCTAATGGTCATTACCTCCTCTCATTCTGAGATATGTTTCCGTATTGAAGCTTCTTCACGGTGGCCTCTAGGACTTTGTTGGCATCGTTTGCATAGTCCAAGTCTCTGACTTCCGATAGGGGAACAGATACAATAGCAAAAGCTTCTTTATCCTCTTTAGTGAGAGAGGTGCCAATCTGTTGGAAAATCAACAGGTCTTTTATCAGCCTTCACACTCATTGTATGAGTTGTCTGTGTAAGTGCGTGTGTGTGCGTGTGTGTGTGTGTGTGTGTGTGTGTGTGTGTGTGTGTGTGTGTGTGTGTGTGTGTGTGTGTGTGTGTGTGTGTGTGTGTGTGTGTGTGTGTGTGTGTGTGTGTGTGTGTGTGTGTGTGTGTGTGGGCATGCATAGACCTTGAGCATGACTGGACGCTCCTCCTCTGCATCAATGGGCACATTGGTGCTGGTCACCCAAGTGTTGGTACACAGGTGCCTGAGTCTCACATAAGAGTTTCTATGGATGGTAATTAAAACAACAAATGATCACTAGATTGTAAATCGTAATAAGGAGCATTTGTGACCCTTAAACTTAAATGGCATTAGTATTGCATGCAATGCAATGGAATATATCATCCAAAGTTTCAAAACCCTCTCATATTTCATAGGCTAAAAGGTCTCAAAATAGTTTTCTAGGGATTTTCTATTTTAGAAAGGTATATTTAGCAGAATAATACATGAAATTAATTTCAATAAATCATGGTTTAAGTAACCAGATTTGATACACAATTGGTTGCAGCGCTCTACACACACTCCAACAAAGCTGTGCATTGGTGTCTCTGTTTCTGCAGTACTGACAAGACACTACAGCATTTATTCAACATAAGTATTTTTAGAAGTTTGGTAAGACATTTTCAAGTACTGTACAGGTTATCGAAAGAAAACTGGCCAAATAACTTAAAAACAAACGAATATAAGACCTATTCATTCTGAGACTGACCTGGGAACCCGACAGTCAGCTCGCTGCAGCGTGGTGGCGTCCAGTTCAAAGAGGGAGGCTAAGTCATTGCCATGTCGAACGGAAATCAAAGTACAAGCAATCTTGTCTGTTGCTTGATGCTTTCTTTTAGAAAACATAGATTCTGTCTCATTCTGCAGCAACACACACAAACATACACAGGACAAATACAGTGACATTAAACATCTATATAGGTAAACTTTGATTGATTGATATGTACAGTTAGGGAATGTTTGCACCCTTAAATACGGAAAGAAAGAAGAGACACCGATCAGAACATGACAATTTTTATATAGATCTTTAAACGAATGGCCACTTATGTTTACTTTTTTTGTACTTTTAACCTTCCTCAGATAAAGCACACTTTATATATAAACATTGCCAATTTTGCACATAATTTCTTGGATACACAAAGTTATCCTATAAACAATGAAGAAATTAAAGTAAAAGTCTGATTTTAATGCAAATGTACACTCACAAGTACACTTCCACAATATAATGTGCAAGTGAATGGTAATTAGAATGATAATTGTTAGAATGTTATAGCAAATATACATTTAAGTTCTTGAACTTCTTTTGAAGAACACACACCATATGCAGCCTTTACTCTGACTTATTTCACTATCTGCATACAATATGCAGTTGCATCATCGACCTTGAGGCCTCCCCAACTACTATCTATTGTTTTGGAGAAAATATTGTGTGTTTTGGTACGTGTAATCCCTTGAAAAGGTTAATGTCTCCAAATGTAACTTCATATTCAAGCTGTCTTCAACAACTAAAGAATGGTACAAAGCACTCAAGTGTCTCCCTCTTTATCCTTGGACTGGCCCCCACCCTCATGAGGACTTATTGACCATGGACTCGTTGCTATAAAGAGAATGAAGAATTCTTTATCGGGGCTCACTTTTGCAGAAGCTCGTTCTTGAGAAGTCACCCGCTCATGGTGTTTACATAAGCAATCGACAATGCTTTTTGCGGGAGTGAGCCGACGCTGTAACATTTACCTGTGACCTAAACTATGACTGTTCAACAAAACGCGGGTATAGAGTCTAACAATAATCATATTGAGATAAAGCTCAGTTTGATCAATACTGTTAATTGTTGGGGTTCTACACTTGTACAACATTTAAGCGAGCAGTGATTGCTGGGTAACATGAAGCGGTTGTTGTATTACATCTGGTAACATGAGGTACTGTATACCGGCAGCCTAATCAACCAGTTCCTTCAAGGTCTCAAAGCACCATATCACATTATCCACAATTACATTCTCAAGTGGAAGACATGCTAGCAGACGGCTTACTGCACACTTTAGACCAGGAGATGTACAGGAGGCCTTAAACTAGACAACAATACAGCAGTAAAGATGTCTGTCTGTGAAAAAAGGAACAAAGGGAGCTCTTTCACAGCTCTACAAAATTACCAATTTGACATAAGCATATTTCATGAAGGTGATATAAGGGAAGAGAATCCACATCTGTGGTCCCTCCTAAGGTTTCTCATTGTCCTATTGTTTTTTCCTGCCCGGATGTGGGTTCACA